>NW_028261388.1:67459352-67760463 GCF_051295495.1 Thamnophis sirtalis
CGCATGCTTAACGGGTTTGACTGACGTGCGTGGTTGGGATCGTTTCTTTCTGGAAAGTGCTTTCTTTCAAGAGACAGAACGTTGACCCTAATTCTTCGAGTAGTTTGGGAACTCTATTTTTACTCCAATAGAAGGAAAAGACGTAGCACATTTTTTGGCAAGTTGAATTAGCATTTTTAAAATGGAGGAATATGAGTGTAGCAAAAATATTTAATTTAATTTGTGGGTTTAATTTTCTGCTAAGAAATCTAAAAGCAAAAATAATACATCTGGTGGAATTATAAAATTACTTCAAATATTCTGCATTAAAATCTTCATGCATGAGAACAGAAGACCTAGTGTTTATATGTGCAGTGATGTTGTGATCTTCGTATTGTATAAAGTTACCACCCGCCCCTCCTAGAAGAATGAAATATTTTGAGAAATAAAAAAAGGCAGAATATTATATTTCCCTGGATGAGAAATGGAGAAACATGTTTTAAAGCAGCCCCCACCTTTCTTAGAAGCTCTCAGCAGATGCCAGCACCTAAGAGATAAAGATCTTATTGAAAAAAGCCAAGTATCTAACTCTATTCATAGGCAAAAATTCCCTGCAGCAAGGTCAGAAAAAATGGTAGGATTAGCCCTCAGCCACAATGAACTCTCCTTCATTGCATCAGCAGTCCCAACTTCAAGCAAACCTGGGAGCTCAGACAACCTACAGAGCCAGCTATGTCCCCTACAACAGCCAATAGAATACATTTTCTTGCACAGGAGCAGGAAGTTCAAGTACAAAGCCCAAGAGAAGGTGTAGCACCCCTCGCCTCAACTCCATTTGGTCAGCTGCACCAGAATCATGTGCTTGGTGCTTTTGTTCATCGCTAAACCATCTTTCTAATCAACCTTCATGTTTACAGTGTCTTTGGCTTGGAATTGAATCAGATGGATATTTCTTGCAACAGTATCTCAAATGGACTTCCTATATCTGACCACAGCTGGTAGGATCAAGGACAGTGCATATTATTGTAATTAATCATCTGTTCACTCCAGACAGTTCATCAGTAAAAAGATTTCTAGGCAGCTTTTGCTAAAGGCAGCACACTATGATTTTTTTAAATTAACTATGCTTTATTCAATTGATACCATTGTTGGAAGAAATGTCCTTCTGAGTTCGGTTCCAAGTGGGGAAAAAGACACTGGAGACATGGAGGCTGCTTGGAAATATGGTTTAATGGAGGACAGGACCACCTGGCTTGAGTCCTGAACAGAAAAGGTGATCACATGCTTCAATGTTGGTGGAGAAGAGAAGAGAGGAAGAGAAACTGAGTCCCTTGTTTTATGCCCTCTCTGGCCTTTGATCTTGAGCTTGTATTCTGATTGGTTGTCAGACTCCCATGGGGCCATGCAGGGGCAACTCTCTAGGCTGCGTTTTGAATCCAGGTTTGGTTGAGTTCTCAGATGCCATGTGGTGAGTTGGGTAAAGGGCCAATATTATCATGCCTTAATCCCATCCCCCTGGATCTGAAGTGGAGAACTCTTTATTATGCAAAGGGACTAGCTTGGCCTTCTTAATGACCCATTGACAAAGTGGGGATGGGCAGGAAGCTACAGGCAGCTATTCTGTCTTTTAAAACATGTTTCTTTCTTTTCACATCCAGAGAAATAGTCTGCCTTTTCAATATTTCCTAGGATATTTCATTTTTTTGGGAGAGGGCTGGGTGATAACTTCCTACACCTTTAAGTAACATACTAAACCCCTAAGCAAATTAACCAACCATATTTTAGCTATTTCATATTTACTTTGTTTATCCTTTTAGTTGCACTTTAAAGATGCAATTCTTTAATTGCCCAGCCTGGAAATTATGATTTGTTTTCCCTGTATTTACAACTTCTGGAAGCAAGTTGTTCCACTGATTAATTGTTCTGTCGGGAAATTTCTCCTTAGTTCTAAGTTGCTTCTCTCCTTGATTAGTTTCCACCCATTGCTTCCTCTTCTATCCTCAGGTAGTTTAGTGTTGTGGCCCAGCAGTGTATAAAAAAGTGAGAGAAGAAGAGATAACATACAAAGGAAGGGAAATACAAATTTTGAGACAAATACCAAGGAGAGTGAGAGATCAGAGAAAGCATTACCAATTCCTCAGCACACGATTAATAAGATACAATGTGATGTTCAGATGGCTTATTCCAGAGGGAATCGTGATCACTTGGCAGGAGAAAAAGTTTAAGATAGAAACATTAGATAAGGCACACAAGGACTTCCTGTGGTGACATCATCGTGCTGGAACGGGAGCTCTCCTAACCTCTAACTCTAACTTCTTCATTTGGGCTCATTTCTGAGCTCTGTGGATCCCGAAGGGACCAGCAAATTAAGGGGGAAACTGAAGACGCTGGAGTGATAAGGCAAATCTCCTAGCGGGTAGGAGAAACCCACTAAACGGATGAGGATCTATCCTGCCATTTGATTAGGACCGGAGCGATGGCGACCGCATAAAAAGGAAACAGAGAGAGAAAGCAGTTGAAATTGAGACATCTGTTACTATTATTGACAACCCAAAGAAGAGGAGGACAATGCAAAATTGGCAGAGAGGGTGAGCTGGAAAGAAAGAGGCTCTGGGAAGGAGACTGTTTTTGCAGTTCAGATTTTTTGCCGAAAAGAAGTGAGAGCATAGACACTGAGTTGGAACTGACAACCTGAATAACTTGAAGGAATTGGCCACAGTGAGAACGAAAACCCGCATGGACAACAGGAGTAGAACATAGTAACTACTGAGAAGACTTGGAAGGCACAGAAAGGATTGTTTAACAGTCGGGTTGGTAGTTGACTTTTTTCTTCTTGCTCTTCCTTCTACTGTTTTGTTTTTCCCAAAGAATAGTTGAACTTACAAGTATTTGGTATTTATTCGCCTCGGAACTTGGAACGGTACCAGAGACAGTAGAGAGAGGACTGTTTTGGAACTATTAGAGGGCCCACCCCCCCTTTATTTCCCTTTGCCGCTGGACTTGTATTAACTGATTGACACTAAGTGATACTGAGAAGAGGATGACACCTAGTGGATTATAAATTTGAACCATAAAATCTGATGCAAGAAAACCAACGGTGGCATAGGCTGATATATAGCCATAGAGAGAAATTAATTACTAGAATTGAATACCTGTATAACTGATACAATTGAGAGACATCTGTTTGTATAAGATAACAGTGTGATATATAACTATGATATATAATAATTAATCAAAAACAGAATAGAATAATACATAGGAATGTTTAGATATTGAAACGTGATATTAAAGAAGGTTAATTATTGTTAAATATTGAGATATATAATTATTGATACAATTGATATTGCTGATAAAGTAGAAGTAAAGTAGAATTTATATGCAATTGTGGGCAAGGATATATAGGGGGATAAAAATAGCAACTTCAGTAAAGTTAGTGAAAAAAACTACACCTAATATGATTTCAGCAACACCCCCCTCCTCAAATCAAAGATCAATTGAGAGCGCATGGGGACTGGAGAAAGGTGGAACGATGGCAGGAAGAAAGGGGCCAGCACCAACAATGCAGAGTATGCAATTGATGCTCCAGATGATACAAGAGACATTGACGAAAAGCCAAGAAGTTACGGCTACAAATCATGAAGAGACAAGGAGGAATCATGAAGAAATGAAAAATGAAATGGGAGAATTGAAAGGAAATATCAAAAACGTGGATGACAAAATTGAAAGGATACAGAATGCCTTAGCAATCAATGAACAGAAAATCCAGAACATCAAAACAAAAATAGAACAAACAGATCAGAAGATTGAAAAAATGGAGCTGGAATATAGACAAGTTAATAAAAAATTAGAGTTATCAATAATCCAACTTGAAAATGAAAGAGCTGCATTCTACCTAAGATTCCAAAACATACCGGAAGAGAAGGAGGAAGACCTGAAAGGAAAAATGATTGAAATCTTCACCGAAATTTTACAGAGAAAAGAACAAGAATTGAGAGGGTTCATCAATGACGCTTACCGTGTGCATACTAATTATGCCAGAAGACATAGGCTACCGAGAGAAGTGCACGTAAGATTTGCTAAAAAAACAACTAGAGATGAAGTATACAAAAAAACCAGAGAAGAGACGATTACATTACCAGGAAAAGAGTTGATCACGCTTAAACAGATTCCACGGAGAATTTGTGAACAACGTAGACAATACCAATTTTTAACAAATCAGTTAAATAAAAACAGAATAATGTACAGATGGTTGGTACCAGAAGGGGTACTGGTATCGTGGCAAGGAAAAAGATATAAGATTGAGAATACAGAAGAAGTACAGAAATTCTATGAAGAATACTGCAAAGTGGAAGAAGAACAAGGAAGTAAAGAGGACCTAGAAAGTAGAAGTCAAGAGGAAGAAACATCAGAAGACAAGGAAAGAAACAGGAGAGAAGAACAAAGGCAAGAAAGAGAGAGAGCAGTAAAGAAAGATGCGAGAAGGAAAAGTCAGATACAAACCAGAAGCAACCAAAAAAACCCTCTAAAGATGGACCAGGAAATAACAATTATTTCGATAAATTTGAATGGACTGAATGCACCAAAAAAAAAGAGCGCAGATGTTTAATAAACTTAAGAAACTGAAGGTAGATATAACCTGTATACAGGAAGTGCTTATTAAAAGGGAACATAGGAACTTATTGAAAAACAAAAAACTAGGGAAATTATATACAGCACTGGCAGATAAAAAAGAAAGAGGGATAGCAACCTATATAAAGGAAAAAATAAACTCCAAAGAAGTCTACTTTGATGAAGAAGGCAGGATGCTAATGATTGAATTAGAGACAACAGAAAAACCGATATTATTAATAGTCATATATGCACCTAATCAGAAACAAGAGGAATTCTATAGGAAATTACACAACAAAATAAATGAATTAGAATATGAAAATATTTGTTTAATTGGGGATTATAATGCAATAGTGGATTAAAAAATGAACTATGAAAGAAAAAAGAAAAATAAAACAAAAAAAATACATTACCCAAATCCTTTTTTGAGATGGCAATGGAATATAAACCACATGATATTTGGAGAGAAAGGCACAAAACAAGAAAGCAATATACCTTTTATTTGAACCCCCATCAGTCCCTATCAAGAATTGACATGGCTTTGATCTCATCTGGTCTATGTAATCAGTTAGATGAAATTGAAATAGAAGCAGATGAATGAGCAGATCATAATCCAATAAAATTAAGATGGAAAGGTCAAAGAAGAAGAAAAAGATGGATGATGAATTCAAATATTGTAAATGAAATAGAATACACTCAAATGCTGGAGAAAGAATTAAAACTATTCTTTAGAATAAATAAAAAAGAAGGCACCTCAATTCAAAATCTCTGGGACACCATGAAAGCATACACAAGAGGCCTTACAATTGCCTACATGGAAGAAAACTAGAAAAGAAAAAGAGCAACAAGAATGTATACAAAAAGAACTTAGGGAAGCTGAAGATGAACTACAGAAAGACCCAAAGAATAAAATTAAAAAAGAAAAAAGAGAGATTATAAAACATAAGATCAACTTAATAACTCAAAAGGAATTAAGACAGAAAATTAAAGCAGCCAGACAAAATTACTTTGAACAAGCCAACAAACCTGGACGATGGCTGGCATACAGACTGAAGAATGAAAGAGAAAACAGGATGATATATCAATTAAAAGATGATGAGGGAAGAATTCAATACAAAGTGGAAGAAAAGAAGCATATTATTCATAAATACTTCGCAAAACTATACATGCAAGATAATATGGAGGAAATCAAAATAAAACATTATTTAAACACAGAAAAGATAACACCAATCTCAAAAGAACAAAGGGAGGCAATAAACAGGCCAATAACGTTAGCTGAAGTGGAATTAGTCCTGAAAAACCAGAAAAATAATAAAACCCCAGGACCAGACGGAATACCGGTGGAGCTATATAAATATAATAAAATAATATTGGAAGAGCTAGGAGTGGAAATGTTTAACAAAGTTTTAGGAAAAACCTGAATCATGGACAGAAGCAATAATATCGCTAATTCCAAAAGAAGAAACCAACCTACAAGAAATTCAAAATTACAGGCCAATTTTATTACTAAACTTCATTTATAAAATATTTGCAGCAATTATGGCAGAAAGAATTAAATAGGTTTTAAATGAACGAATACACCTGGACCAAAATGGATTTTTACTTCACAGACACATTAAAAATAATACGAGAGTCATCCTAGACATAATAAGAGCATTACGAGGCGCATCCAGAAAAACAAATGGTACTGGTTTTCCTTGATGCACAAAAAGCATTTGACAAAGCAATCTGGAAATTTATAATAATGCTATTGGACGAGATGAAATTCGGAGAAAAATTTATAAAAATGATAGAAGGATTTTATAAGAGTCAGACAGCCAAAGTTCTGATGAATGGAGATCTAACAGAGAAGATTGAAATAAAAAAGGAGTCAGACAGGGATGCCCCCTCTCTCCTTTGCTGTTTATATTGATTTTGGAAATTTTATTAAATGAAATTCGGAAGGACCAGGGAATAAAAGGTTTAAGACTCAAAAATGAAGAATATAAGCCCCAAGCCTATGCCAATGACTTAGTATTCGCTCTAGAGGATCCATTAGAATCCAGCCTGAAATTAATTCAAAAATTAGAAGAATATGGTGACGTGGCAGGAATAAAAATCAATAAAGACAAAAAAAATGATAACCAAGAACATGACAAAAAAGCAAGAAGAGGAACTGGAAGTAGCAACCAGAATGCAAATAACTAAGAAAGTGAAATACTTGAGGATCTGGGTGTCGGCAAAATGTTCCACAATTAAAGATGATAATTATAATAAATTAGTGATACAAATAAAGAAAGATTTAGAAAATTGGAAAAATATTCAGTTATTACTCATGGGACATATAGTGACAATTAAAATGAATATTTTACCAAGAATCTTATTCCTGTTGCAAGCCGCGCCTATTAATCCGGGTAAAAAATTCTTTCAAGAATTAAGCAAAATAGCCGCTAGGTTCATTTGGCAGGGATGAAAAGCGAGGATTAAACTAAAGTCAATGCAAGACAGCAAGGAGAGGGGAGACTTAGCATTACCAAATTGGGATTTATACGCATCAGCAGTAACAATAACATTGGTGAAGGATTGGATAGAGCTAAAGAATAAAAGAATTTTGACCTTAGACGGCCATTATTTGCAAGCAGGCTGGCATACATTCCTATGGGATAATAAAAATAAAACCCACAAATACATTCAAAATCATTTAATCAGAAGAGCGTTATTGCAAAAATGGCTCAAAATTAAAAAAAAAAAATCCACTATGTGAAAATCCTGAATTGGCTATCACCGACAGAAAGGACGACTCACCCAAATTTTATAGATTTGAACAAAATGCTAAGATACAGAAACTTAATTGATAGATAGGGAAATTTAAAAGCAATTGAAGAATTGGCAGATCAGAACATGAAAGTTGACTGGCTAACTTACCTCCAAATCAAAACTAAATACAATAAAGATACTAAACTGTTCTGACCCCCCTCGTTCCACACCAAAGTGCACTCCGAGCCAAAGATACTTTATGCAATTTATTAACAGACAGACAGGTCCTTGGCAGCAAACCGGCACAGACAAGCTTGGGCAGCAGTCCAGCACAGATAAGCCGTGGCAGCAATCCAGCCTGCCAAGCTCACACTAATGTTCACTAATGTTCCTGCATTGACTTCTGGAAAAGGGGTGTGTGCACAAGCAGTCCTTTTATAGTCTGGAGAGGAGCCTAATGACCACCAGCTGAGTGCAATTACCTCCTGTAACTGTGCAACTGTTCTTGACGCCTATTAGCTCTTCAGTGCCGGGCATCCAGGAACAACTCACTGCTGACGTCTGGATCATACTCCCTTGTCTCCTCCCCACTGGTCCAAGGCTCAGGCACCTCCTGGTGGCCAACCAGCCTCTCTGCGCCCTGCTCGGAGTCGGAACCCTGTCCAGGGTCCTCCACATCCTCCAGAGCCGACTCATAAGGCCCCTCGCTGTCGGAGTCTGGTGGCAGCTCCAACGGCTCCTGCTGGGCCACAACACTAAACTATATGTCATCGAAACAGAACCGCACGAATTAGATAAAATTATTCAAAGCTCAGATAGAAAGATGATAGGGAGAATATATAAATTCCTCCTGAAGTATAAAATGGAAGAGGAAATTGTGAAAGAACAAATGATGAAATGGGTGCAGAACTTTGGCTATAATATTGAATTAGACAAATTGGAAAAATTTTGGGGAACAAACTTAAAAATGACACTATCAGTTGCATACAAGGAAAATCAGTACAAAATGTTTTACAGATGGCACTTGGCACCAACAGGGTTAGTTAAAATCTTAACAAATACCTCCCCAAAATGTTGGAAATGCGAATCAATACACGGAACATATTACCATTTATTGTGGACCTATGAGGAAATTAAAATTTTTTGGAAAGGGATCAAAAATTGGCTGGAGACAATAACGGGGGTTAAAATAGAATGGAAACCTGGAGTTTTTTTATTAGGAATAATGTCTGTGAAATACAAAAAAGAAATCTAGTATTTAATACTATATATAATTACGGCGGCAAAGAATTGCCTTTGCCCAGAAATGGAAAAACAAATTAATTCACCCATTGCTTCTTGTTCTATCCTCAGGTAGAGAAGTACACGTAGGATTAAAAAAAAATCAGTGTATAAAAAAGTGAGCGAAGAACAGATAACATACAAAGGGACGGAAATTTTGAGACAAATACTAAGGAGAGTGAGAGATCAGAGAAAGCATTACCAATTCCTCAGCACACGACTAATAAGATACAATGTGATGTTCAGATGGCTTATTCCAGATGGAATCGTGATCACTTGGCAGGAGAAAAAGTTTGAGGTAGACACATTAGATAAGGCACACAAGTTCTTCAAACACCACTTCACAAATGAGGAAGAACAGGAGAGTAGGAAGAAGGCAGAAAGTAGAAGTCAAGAAAAGCAGCTAATAGAGGATAAGGAGGTAGAATTAGAAGAAGGAAAGAAATAGGAAAGAACAAGCAGAACGAGTGGGTGCAAGAACAAGAATAGAGACAAGGACTATGAGAAAACAGGACTGTAATTAAATATCGAAATGGAAGAAGAAATTAAGATGCTTTCAATAAATATAAATGGACTAAACTCACCCGAGAAAAGACAAACCTTGACAAAACTACAAAAATTGAATATGGATATTGTGTGCCTTCAAGAGGTACACATTAAAAGTTAGTACAGTAAACTACTAGAAAATTCAAAAATAGGAAAACTTTATGCAGCATTAACACAATAAAGAAAAGGGGAATTACAATATATATTAAGGAATGGCTAAAACCCAACCAAATTTATGCAGATGAGGAGGGGAGAATCTTGATGATGGAGATAGAAACAGAGCAAAAAAGAATATTTCTCACGGCAATATATGCACCAAACAAAAACCAAAAAGAATTTTACAGAAATAATGGAAATAGAATATGAAAATATATGTTTAATAGGTGACTTCAATGACAGATATTTAAAAAGATTACTAAAGCAATAAAAGAAACAAGAAAAAAGAACATTACCAACTACATTCTTTGAAATGGTGCAGGAACTGAGTTTACAAGATGCATGGAGAGAAAGAAATACAGAGAACAAATAATATACTTCCTACTCCAACCCATATAAATCATGATCAAGGATAGACATGGTCTGGATGAGACAGGGATTGAGAAGAAATACAGAAGAGATTGAAATAATGATTAATACCTGAGCAGATCATAATCCAAAAAAAGTGATATGGAAAGGATGGGGGAAAAAAGAGATGGACAATGAACCAAAATATATTGAAAGAATACATGACAATGGTAGAAAAAGAAATGAAACTTTTCTATAAAGTAAATAAAAAAGAAGAAACATCACTACAAAATTTGTGGGATACAACAAAGGCATACATTAGAGGACTGACAATAGAATATTTGGCAAGAAAAACAAAAACAAGAACTATTAGAGGAAGAACTTAAAAAATTGGAAGCGGATTTGCAAAAAGATCCACAAAAAACCAAAGCAAAAGAAAAGAGGGAGTTGATAAAGCATAAACTGAATTTGATGACACATCCATAATTGTAGAACAATTTTTAAAAATACTAAACGAAATTATTCACACAGACCAAAATTGATTTCTACCTAAATGACAAATGAAAAATAATGTGAGAATAATTTTGAACACACTAGAATATTGTGAAGCACATCCCAGGAAACAAGTTGCATTGATTTTTTGGACGCCCAAAAGGCCTTTGACAATTTGAATTGGCAATTCATTATTACACAATTAAAAACCATGCAATTCCAAGAGAAATTTGAGAAGATAATAGAAACAATTTATTCAATTCAAATGGCAAAAGTACTAATAAATGAAGACATGACATAGAGGTTTAATATTTTGAAAGGAGTAAGACAAGGATGTCCCCTATCACCTTTATTATTTATTTTAACATTAGAGGTACTACTAATGGAAATTAGAAGGGAACAAGAAATAAAGGCACTAAAAATTAAAAAAAGACTCCCTCTTCTTTCTGGCAACCCTTGAGATATCGAAACACTGCTATCATGTCACCCCCTAGTCCAGTTCCTTTGTATGTTTTATCCTCAAGACCCCTAATAATCTTTGTTGCTCTTTTCTGCACTCTTTCTAGAGTCTCAACATCTTTTTTTACATCATGGCAACAAAAATTGGATGCATTATTCCAAGTGTGGCCTTACCAAGGCATTAAAATGTTGTATTAACACTTCATGTGATCTTGATTCTATCCCTCTGTTTATGTAGGCTAGAACTGTGTTGGCTCTTTTGGCAGCTGCAGCACATTGCTAGCTCATATTTGTCCATTAGGAATCCCTCTCACACTATTGAGCAAGGTACCACACTGTACCTGTGCATTTTGTTTTTCTTGCCTAGATGTAGAACATTTAGAATGAAGCAATTTCACGGGTTATAGCGATCACTCCCCTTCCATAGAGAAAATAGCTTTCAAACCAACTTGCAAGCTTTCCAAATAATGTTGCTGTTCTAACAGTTCAAGGACAGGTTTTTTGCCAGCACTGATGTTTTGCAAAGCACCTCTTTCAGATATTTTGCATAGTCCTAAATATTAGACTACAAAATCTATATTAAAACACTTATTTGTCATATTTAGGAGAAATTAGAAAGGGGGTTTGGGTCAAAGTCAATTCCTTATAGATCCTTAAGGGCGCTTAATGATCTCCCAATCACAATCAAACCAGGAATCACATCAATTTCCACAGAACAAGACATAATCACAAGCCCAACATTCTGGAATTGCCATAAAACATTGACTAAAAACATGAATCCTTCTGGTTCCTCATTATTTTCTCAGACATAGCTGAAAATATTTAAAAAGCACATGTCACAAAATAAGCATAATTCCTCAATCCTACACTTTGTACAGTAATGTAAAACGTCCTTATAAATCTCCTCAATTTGACATTTCCCACAAAACAATAAACCAAAAGAGTATAGATCAGTCAGCATAAAATAAACCTTTGCAGTCATGGATCTCACCATATTTGACGACCGTGTTTCCCCGAAAATAAGACTGAGTGTTGGTGTTATGGCCCAGCAGCACAGCTGGCAGCAGATTCAGAAAGTGAGGAGGTTGGGGAGAAACATAGCTCAATTCTGGAGTCTGGGGAAGGCTCCTTTTTTTTTGTAGAATTTGTTTATTTTTAGACAAACAAACAAACAAGACATAAAATGTAAAACCATTGGAGCAGCAGCTGGAACAAACCTTCCTCCTCAGATTTGAAAGAGGCCCCTAGAGCTGCAAAAAGCAGCAACCAAGCCAGGAGGGGCACTAAGCTGCCAATTGATTCTCCAAGCCTGTCCCAAAATCGACCTCGGCTGGAGGAAAGAGAGCCGAGAAGCAACCAGTAAAAAATTGCAAAATGGCCCTGAAAGGTGTGGAATTCATTGAGTTCACCCCTCCAGGCCTGGAGGAACTGGGAACCCCAGGGGAAAATGAAACTGACTCTGAGGATGACCCCTGGTAAGTCAGCATGTGGACCCCATGACCATTCCAGTAGTTAAGGGTGCTTTCAACTGGCGTCCAAGGGAAGATGCTAGCCCTCTTAGACTCTAGTTGCACCAGGTGCGTCATTATTCCAGAGGTGGTGGAGAAAATGGGACTAAGTCTAAGGACAATGAAAGTGCCCATAGCCTTTTGCCAGCTAGATGGGTCAGTAGCTTGCAGGGAGGCAGTCCATTTTGTAACTGAACCGGTTGAAATGTGGATGGGGGACCACCAAGAGTCTTTAAGCTTTATCGTAGCCCCTCATACTTGGATTATCTTGGCTATGGAAGTGGAAATCTCAAATGAATTGGAGCAAGGGACTACAGCACATCCATTCCACTCAGCCGGGAAGGGGGGCTGGGAAAACCTCCTGCATAGCCAAAGCTACGAAGGAACTGGCAGCTGCCTTACATGAAAGCACTGAGGGGAAGGAGAAAATCCCTAAGGACTATTGGGACATCAGGGAGACATTCAGCAAAAGGGCTTTAGGTGAGCTCCCACCCCATCGCCCTATGGGCTGCAGTATAGAAATCCTCCCAGGAGTAAGCCAAAGATTTACTCGATGACACCATGCGAGCTGGAGGAATTATGAAACTTTATTGCTAAAAACTTAAAGCAAGGGTTCATCCAACCAGCTAGACTACAGGTAGCTTCCCCATGTTGTTTCAGGGGGAAAAGATGACTCTCTCTCTGCTTGGACTACAAAAATCTGAATTCCATTTGCATAGAAAATGTTTGCCCATTTCCCCTCATGAAGAACATGTTAGCTCATCTGGCTAAGGCGAAAATCTTCACTAAGTTGGACTTAAAGGAAGCTTACTACAGATTTGAATTAAGGAAGGAGATGAGTGGAAGACCACCTTCAATTGCCCTTTGGGCTGTTTCCAGTTTAGGGTGCTCCCATTTGGACTGCAGGGGGCACCAGCAGTATTTATGCAGCTGATAAATGAGATGCTGCATGAACATCTGTACAAGGGGTGTTAGTTTATCGTGATGACATCCTCATCTACAGAAACCTTAGAGCGAACCTCTTTTGGCTCACGTACCAAAAGTGGGGAGAGGGCAAGGGGTCATGCGTGGGTGTGTCACACCCATAATGCTATGCACGTGACCCAGCATGCATGCATGTGCAACCAGAACTCCCCCTGTTTTTGGTGCACTTTTTCGCCCTCCCCAGGCTCCAGAGGCTTTCTAGAGGCCCTCCGGAGGCCTCTAGAGGCCTCCCCCAGAGGCCCTCCGGTGCTTCCCTGAAGGCTCCGGAGGAGAAAAAACAGCCCTACGAGCAAACCAGAAGTTGTTCCCGAACTTCCAGTTTGCCCAAAGGGCTGGTTTTTCACATTCTGGAGGCTTCAAGGACAAAGGACCACAAAAGAAGTCTGAAGTCAGCTGGCCAGCGCACGCATGCACGCTGGAGCTGACAGGGCAAAGCCTCATATGCCCTAACAAATGGCTCTGTGTGCCACCTGTGACAAGCATGCCATAGGTTCACCATCACGGTCTTAGAGGAACATGGGAGACTCGTGGGCTCAATCCTGAAAAAACTCAGAGCTGCTGAACTGTATGCCAAATTGTCTAAATGCGAATTTCACCAGGAAAAATTGACTATTTGGGTTACTGTATACAGTATTGAAATGGAACTGGAGAATTCCAAGCAGTCATGGAGTGGGCAGCCCCCCACCCCCACCCATAAGCAGCTACAAAGCTTCCTAGGGTTTGCCAACTTTTACTGACAATTCATCCCCTCATTCGCTAGGATTGCATTGCCCATTATAAATCTCCTAAAGACAAATGGAGAAACAAAGCCAAAACCTAATCAGCCACTGGAGTGGACTATGGAGTGCCAGGCTGCATTTGAGAGACTGAAATGATTGATTGCAGCTGAATCCATCCTAAAACATTCCATCATGGATGTCCCTTTCGTAGTCCAAGCTGATGCCAGTGATATGGCTGCTGGGGGAGGTATTATTTCAAGCTAATGCTGCTGGAACCTTACAACCTTGTGACTACACCTCACAGAAACTGACTGAAACCGAAAGGAGGTGGACAATTTGGGAGAATGAAGCATTTGCAGTCCGGTGGGCCCTGTTAACCTGAAGGCACTTCCTTGAAGGAGTATAGCACCCTTTTGAATGGTGGACGGATCATAAGAACCTCAAGGCCTTGAAAACAACCCAGAAACTGTCATCCAAGCAGGTTCGCTGGGCACAACACTTTAATTAGTTCAATTTCTCTCTGTGGGACTTTCCGGGGGGGGGGGGGGACGACACTTTATGGCAGGTGCCCTATCCAGACTGCCCCAATATAGCAATTGGAGGAAAAGAATACATGGAGTAAGAATTGACCTTTATCTTTAAGGAAAACAGAAAATAGGATACGTCATTACAGAATGTGTGGAACATGAGTAAAGTATATATTAGAGGATAGTAATGACATATCTAGGAAAAAAGAATAGGCAGAATAGACAAGTGCAAAGGAATTGGAGCAGGAATATAAGGTTGGAGATAGAATTACAGAAAAATCCACAAAACAAAAAGGTTAAGAACTTGATGGATCTGTAAAAACACAAACTGAATTTAATGAAAAATGAAGACTTGGCAAACAAAATAAAATTAACAAGACAATTTTTTTTCAAAAAGGTCAATAAACCATGACGATGGTTAGCATATAAAATGAAAAAGGAGAAAGAAAAAATAATAATAAATCAATTGACAGATCAAGAAGGGAACATACAACACCAAAATGCGAAAAAGAAAAAAAATAATTGAGAACTACTGCAAAAAATTATAGCATGAGAGGGTTGCTGAGGAAAAGATAAGACAATACTTAGAAAAAGATAAAATACCTAAGGTTCCAGAAAAATTCAAAAAGGTGTTAGAAGAAAGAATAAAAAAGATGGAGGGAATGGAGGGAATTAAAAGACAAAAGAAGGGGAAAACACCAGGACCAGACGTACTACCAGCAGAGTCATATAAAACATCACAAGATATATTAAATAACGTAAAGCTGGAAGTATTTAATGAGTTGTTATTAGAAGCAAGGATCCCAGACTCATGGATGGAAGTGTATATAACCCTTATACCAAAAGAAGACTTACAGCAAATAAAGAATTATAGACCAATTTCCTTATTAAACGTGGATTATAAAATTTTTGCATCGATAATGGCGGAAAGAATGAAGATACTTTTAAATGAATTCATACATACAGACCAAAATGGGTTTTTACCCAAGAGACAGATTAAAGACAATATGTGGGTTGTATTGAACAGCTTAGAATATTATGAAGTTCACCCAGAGAAGCAAATGGTGTTATTATTTTTGGATGCACAGAAGGCCTTTGATAACGTGACGTGGCAATTTATGATATTGCAGCTACAAATGATGGACTTTGGTGAGGGGTTTACAAATATTGTTAAAACTATCTATAATGGTCGGCAAAGATGATTGTAAATGGTGATATGACAGAAAAAGTGGCTATCAGGAAGGGAACTAGACAAGGGTGCCCATTATCTCCACTACTATTTATATTGACGACAGAGATTTTGAATAGAGAGATAAGACAGAACAAAGAAATAAAAGAAATGAGAATTTTAAAAGTATACAAATTACAATCATTTGCAGATGATAAGGTGTTTATTATGGAGTATCCGATAGAAACACCCCCCCCAAAAAAAAAATTAATTGAACAAATAGAGGAATATGGAGATGCAGCAGGATTGAAAATTAATGATAAAACAAAAATCCTAATGAAAAACGTAACAGATAAACAGAAAAGAAAAATAATGGGGAAACTGGATATTCAAATAGTGAAAAAAGTGAAATATTTGGGCATCCAACTGACTCCAGATGTGTAACTATTAAGGAAGATAATTACTATAAGCTGAGAAAACAAATTGAAATAGATGTGGAAAAATGAAGAAATTTATAATTATCATTAATGGGAAGAATAGTGGTAATAAAGATGAATATATTACCAATTGTTTCTATTTCAAACAATACCAATAAAACTTGAGAAAAAATATTTTGAAAATTTGAATAAAATAATATGGAAATATATATGGCAAGGGGAAAAAAGCAAGAATTAACATTAAAAATGTTACAAGATTCAAGAACTAGAGGTGGGTTTGGATTACCAAACTGGGAATTATATTACCAGGTGGCAGCATTAACTTGGATGAAAGAATGGATTCTATTGAAAAATACAAAGTTATTGACTTTGGAGGGACATGATTTGCAATTAGGTTGGCATGCATTCCTATGGTATGGGAAAAATAAGATACACTGTTACTTTCAGAGACATTATATAAGAAATGGATTATTAACAGCTTGGGAAAAAGTGAAAGAAAAACACTACTTGAAAATACCAATGTGGCTTTCAACAATGGAAGCAGTGACACACCTGAATATTAGCAGCATGAAAAATATTATTACATATAAAGATATTTTATCAGAAAGGGAAGAATTAAAACAAAAACAAGAATTAGAAGAACAAGGGATTGATATAGGTTGGTTTACAAAATGCAAATACAATCAAGATATGAAAAATATATTAGAGAGTATGGTTTCAATCTGGGAAGTTCAGAACTGGATAAGATATTCATGGGAATAGAAGAAAAAAGATTAAGAAATTATATAGCGACCTATTATGAATCAGATTAAAGGAAGAAGAGGCTAAAGAAATAATGATAGCGTGGGCAAAAAAAATGGTTATATGATTCAGTTAGAAAAATGGCAACAATTATGGGAAAGGAATTATAAATTAACAATGGCAACAGTGTATAAAGAAAATTTATATAAAATATTTTATAGGTGCCACATGCCACCTGAAAGATTAGCAAAGATGTTTAAAGATAAATCAGTGAAATGTTGGAAATTTCATCAACTTCTGGGATTGTATTATCATATGTCGTGGACATGCCTAGAAGCAAGGAATTATTGGGTTAAAATAAGAACATGGTTAGAGAAAATGTCACATCGAAGTATAGACTTAAGACCAGAGACATTCTTATTAGGTACCCTATCAGAGAAATATAACAAAGAAGATACTTGATTATAGATATAATAATGGCGGCTAGAATTGTATTTGCACAAAATCGGAAAGTAGACAAGATCCCATCAGAAAATCTTGGATTGTGCAGAAATGAATAGGTTAACATTGAGAATAAAGGATAAAGAGGAATTGGTGTATGACAAGATGTGGGGAAGATTTTATGATTGGTTAGAAGAAGAAAATGAATAAGAACATAGAAAAAAGAGGGAAACAGAAACCTAGATGACACACTATTAAATGAAAAGGGGGGTGAGGGGGAAATAGAGAAGTATTAATATACAAATATATGTTCAAAGGATGAGGTATGTGTAAATAATAGATTGGAAAATATAATGAGGAAAAGGGAATGTAAAATGGTAAATGTAAAGACAGAACCAGGTTTGTTGGAATATCATCCTGAAAATACGCCAGATGGAACAGGAAAATATGCAATCACAACAATAGAAATAAAAGGAAGAGAGGAAAGGTAGGAGGAGGAGAGGAGAAGAGAGGAAAGGAGAAGGAAAGAAGAAAGAGGAAAGGAGAGGAAGACAGGGAGGAGCAATAAGAGTAGAGAGAGGGTAGGAAGAGGAAGAAGAGGAGAAGAGTGAAGGAGAGGAAAGGGAAGAAGAAAAGGGAATGGAGAGGAGGAAAGAAGAAAGCAGAGAAGAAGGGAGGGAGGGAGAAAAGGAAAGGAAAGCAGGATTGTCGTAAAATAAAATAGGTGTATGGGATGGTAAGCAAAGCAATTCCAATTATATATTTTAACTGTTATATGGAAAAATGAATTTTTAAAATTGTTAATACACAGTTAATAATAACCATGAGAATGTATATTTGTAAATGTATGTATGAGATTAAAAATTAAAAAAACTTTTTTTTTTAAAAAAAGAACCACTGCACCACATCTTTTAAAAATCCTGGAGCACTGGGTGGGGGGAGGGGCTGAAGTCACGACGAGATGACGTGCGATCTCAAAGCTCTGAAATCGCAGATGACACTTTTATTACTGGGAGGTCCCAATGGACCTAAACCATCCCAAAGAGATGGTGAATAGGAAGATTATGTCTTGCTGATCTCAGGGATATCGCAAAATCTCTGAAAGAAGCAAGAAAAGATCTTTGAGACGGTAATAAGAATTCTAGTCATAAGACTGATGAAGTTGGGGCGCCCTCAGAACGGAAAGAGAGTGTTTCCAGCTGGTGAGAAACTTTTATTGTTTTAAAAAAACAGACTGCCTATAAAACCTAAAAAACAACTTAAATCAAAGAATAGAAGAACTTAGTGGCAAATTTGATCTTTGTAATGGTTCTGGACAGAACCATCTGGTTATCTTACTTTTTAAATGCTATTTACATGGATTGAATCTAAGCAAACTTTTTTCAAATGGATGGATTAAGCTTTCTTCTTCTAACATTTCTTTGTGACTTTCTGTAAGATACAGATTAATTTTCTCCTCTTTTATTGGTGTGGGTATTTTATTTTTAAACTCATTTAAAGAGTGGATTCTTTGTCTAAATTGATATACAAAAGAGATAAAGAAAAAAGTAAAATCCCCACTCCAGAGGTTGATTGGAGAGTTCGCTGTATTTGAAGAGAATATGCCTCTTTTTCTCTCTCATGGATTGTTTTGACTTCGGCATTGCAAGGTTTAACTGCCTGGCTGTTTGGCTTAAGATCTGATAAGACTCCACAGCTGTCCTTTTGAAGTTTGTTTTCCCTTACAGAGAGCTTGTGAATGTATGTTTTAATGTTGCTGACCTTCTAAGAGAAAGCAACTATGTATGAATATGGCACATGTAGAGTCTCTGAATTTGCAAGGAATACTTTCAGAACTGCAAAAATTATTAAATACAGAGGAAAAAATTGAGAGAAAATTGGAATATTTGGAGCATTTAACATCCCAGGGGTGGGGGAGTGGCAGTCATCATCCGAGAGTCATTAGTTCCTCGTGGGATCCCTGCTCCAGAGACTGTTGGGTGTGAGTCCCTGCTGGTGAAGTTGGTCCTAGGGTGTCAAGTGGGCCTGTTTCTAACGTACCTACCTCCCAACTACGTTACAACAGCCCTGCCTGTGCTCCTTGACTCAGTAGCCGGACTGGCGGTTGCGTTCCCCAGACTGATAGTGCTGGGGGATTTCAACCTGCCATCACTCGGCGAACGCTCGGATGGAGCACAGGAGTTCATGGCTTCCATGACAGCCATGGACTTGACCCAGGTAATTCAGGGTCCGACTCATACAGCGGGTCACACGCTCGACCTCGTGTTTCTCTCGGAGCAGTGGAGACGTGATCTAGAATTGAAGGGCATTGAGATCTTGCCCTTGTCATGGTCAGATCACTTCCTACTGAGGCTCGACTTTCGGAAACCACTCCCCCACTATAGGGAGGGGTAACCGATTAGGTGGTTCCGCCCCAGGTGCCTGATGGACCCTCTGGGATTTCAGACGGCGCTTGGTGAGATACCTGACTCCCTTGCCCACAGTCCAGCAGAGTCCTTGGTCGCTACCTGGAATACAGCGGCGGCTGAGGCTCTGAACCGGATATCGCCTTTATGGCCTCTCCACAGCAGTGGATCCAGGAGAGCTCCTTGGTTTACCGAGGAACTCCGGGAGATGAAGCGCCAAAAGAGACGCCTAAAGTGACGTTGGAGGGCTAGTAACTTTGAATCCAACACAATTAAGAACCTTCATCAGGACTTATCTAGTGGCGATACGGGGCAAAATGTGCTCATTTTTCCGCTCTTATTGCATCCGCAGAATCTCACCCAGCTGCCCTGTTTAGGATAACCTGCTCCCTCCTGAAAGGGAGGGATGCGGGCGAGCCCTTGCATGGTAGAGCTGAGGAATTTGTTCAGTTTCTGTCGGATAAAGTCGCTCGGATTCGGACGGACCTGGACTCCACTTGGACAGTACCAACCGAGATGCCGGGGGAGGACCTTGATCAGATTTCTTGGAGCGAGTTCCAACTTGTCGCTCCTGAGGAAGTGGACAAGGCCATGGGAGTGGTAAGTACCTCCACCTGTTTACTGGACCCGTGTCCCTCATGGCTGGTCTCGACCAGCAGGGAGGTGACATGAGGCTGGCTCCAGAGGATTGTTAACACCTCTCTTCAGGAGGGATCCTTCCCCCACCCTCTAAAGGATGAGGTGGTGAGACCCCTCCTTAAGAAACCTTCCCTGGATCCAGCTATTCTTAATAACTATCGTCCAGTCTCCAACCTCCCTTTTGTAGGGAAGGTTGTTGAGAAGGTGGTGGCCTTTCAACTCCGACGGACCTTGGATGAAGCGGATTATCTGGATCCCTTTCTGTCGGGTTTCAGGCCTGGTTACTGCACCGAAACTGCTTTGGTCGTGCTGACTGGTAATCTCTATCCTGGTGCTTCTTGACCTCTCAGCGGCCTTCAATACCATCGACCACGGTATCCTTATTTGTAGACCATAAATTGAGTTTAAACTCTTGCAGAAGATAAGATCAAGGCAGTTGTTGAGTCCAATGTTGTTATTTACTAGTTAATCCAGTCTCAGATTAGTAACAATATTGTACAGGGTTGAATGTATGGGTTCAGATGTACATTTGTTTATGGTCCAATTAATAAGAGGTAGATTGAGGTCTCCAAGAAAGATAAGAGGGTGTGGCCAGGAGCCTGCCCATGTTAGTAGTGAAGTTAGTTTGTTTGCATGTTGGAGGTCATAATCAGGGGCTCTGTAACATAATAAGAAGTGAAATGTGGTATTTAAGGACAGCTCATAGACGATGGTCTCAGGAACAGGGAATTCCTGTGTAACTTGAATATTTTTTAGATTTAGGGACTTTTTATAGAAGATAGCAACACCACCCTCTCTATGATTTTCATGATCAGACCGATAAACATGATAGTCTTTTACTGTGGTAATGGAGTCTGGGAGTGATGTATTCAGCCAAGTATTGCAGACAAAAATAATGTCGAATATAGCCATATTTAGTAAGAGGAGGAATTCAGGCATTTTGTTTGTGAGGCTTCTTTCGTTAAATAGCTTGCATTTAAGGTCTATAGTGGTGGGTCTTGAGGAAGTAAGCGGTGTGCATGCCTAGTTTTGGATGGTGGTGGTGATGGTGGTTGTTGAAACATGGGCTGTAGAACTCATTTTTGATACAGTCAACACAGTTGTCAATGTAGAAGTTAGTCTCTCCTAGGTCTTGGCATCTTTTAAGTTCTCAGCAGAGTTCACGGGAGCAGGCATGTTGCAGTATGGATAGGTCAGGCTGTGAACAAAGTTTGTTAAGGTTGATGTTGATTCTAGCGATTGAGTTTATTGTATAAATGAATTTGTGTTTGCTAGACTCATTCTTGCAAATGACTCTGCAAAAGCGTGGGCCCAATGAGCCATCACCGTTCTTGAAGTCAGGGCCATCTTGAGAAATGTTGATGATTTCATCAGGGGAGATGGATGAAGTTTGAAAGTTGCTGATAATGTTGCAAACCTTAATGATATCATCAGATTTGTTGTTGTCCTCTAGACCAAATAAAATAACATTTGGACATTTCTGTTCACATTTAATGACGTCTTTGATGAGTATGGAGATATTATTTGCTGGGTTGGTGGTTGTAGTTGTGGTAATGGTGGTTAGATTGGGATAGGATTTTGAGCTGTTGGATGTTCGCTTTTGGTGTTGTATTTTTTTCCCAATAGATGATAAATGTGCTTTTAAACATGCTTCAATTGAGTCAATGAATGTTAGTCGTGTTTCTATAGAGTCTACCCTATCAAGCAGGACAAAAAATTTCTCATGTTGCAGCATAGTAAAGTAGAATTTTCTTTGTTATTCAGCAAAAGTGATCCACAGCATAAAAATAATTACTTTTCAATTTATCATATTGCGCCTCTATTAGATTCCAGATGAAGTCAGTTCAGAGCACCACAGTTCAAAAAGGACAGGGACAAATTGGATCAAGTTCAGAGAATGGATACCAGAATAGTAATACATCTGGAAATCAAGCCTTATGGTGAGTGTCAGTCATCCAGGTCATAGTTGTCTCAAAGGTGCTTTTTCAAAAGGCAAGTGGGCTGTTTTGTTTTTTTCCTAGAGGAAGAACAAAACATTCAGTTTCTCAAACTTCATCAGTTGTGATTGTGGGGGAAATGGAGGGATAGGTACTGATAGTTGAGACTGGATGGTGGGGAATGGAAAGATACAGTACATTCAGAAAGTATTCAGTTCTTCACTTTTGTCAAATTTGTTCTACTGCAGCCTGATTTTACAGTTGTTGAAGTTCATTTTTTCCCCTCATTCATCTACACTTTGTACCCCATAATGACAAAGTGAAAACAGAATTTTAAGAAATGTCTTGTAAATTTATTAAAAAGAAAAAAACTGAAATATCACATTAGCATAAGTATTCAGACCCTTCGCAACAACAGGTGCAAAATACCTCCCATTTGTGTTGATTACTGCTGACATGTTTCTACACCTTGATTGGAGTTGACCTGTGGTAAATTAAATTGATTGGACAGGATTTGGAAAGCAACACACCTCTCTATAGAAGGCCTCACAACTGACAATGCATATTGTAGCAGAGCAAAAGCCATGCGGTCAAAAGAACTGCCTGCAGAGCTCAGAGACAGGATTATTACAGGGCACAGATCTGCGGGAGGTTACAATAAAATTTCTGCTGCACTGAAGATTCCTAAGAGCACAGTGACCTCCGTAATTCTCAAATGTAAACGTTTGGCACAACCAGGACTCTTCCAAGAGCTGGCCACTTGGTCAAACTGAACAATCAGGGGAGAAGGGCCTCAGTAAGAGAGGTGACCAAGAATCCAATGGTCACTCTGACTGGGCTCCAGAGATCCTGTGTGGAGATGGGACAGAGTTTCAGAAGGACAACCATCACTGCAATCACTACCAATCCGGGCTTTATGGCAGAGTGGCTAGATGGGAGCCTCTCTTCAGTGCAAAACATGTGAAAACTCCACTTGCAAAAAAGCACCTGGAGGACTCTGACTGTGAGGAACAAGATTCTCTGGTCAGATGCAACCAAGATTGAATTCTTGGCCTCCATTCTAAATGATATGTCTGGAGAAAACCAGCCACTGCTCATCTACCCAATACCAACCCAACAGTAAAGCATGGTGGCAGCATCATGCTGTGGAGGTGTTTTTCAGCAGCAGGGACTGGAAAACTGGTCAGGGTTAAGTTGAATGGAACAAAGTATAGGGATATCGTCAATGAAAACCTGTTCCACAGTGCTCAGGACCTCAGATGAGCCAAAGATTCACTTTCCAATAGGGCAACGATCCTAAGCATACAGCCAAGACAACACAGGAGTGACTTGGGGAGAACTCTGTGAATATCCTAGTATGGCCCAACCATATTGACTTCTACTTGTCTCTTGGTTTCTATCCAAGAGTGTTTTTAAATTTAAATCCCTAAATGACTTGGCCAAATGTACCTTCTCCATTCCTGTGTCCTTTGTGATTATCTCAAACCATTTCACCAGAGTCTTGAAGATCAATATTAAAGTAAATATTACAAGAGGTGGGCTGAGTATTTCCAAGTGATTTTAAACTTGTTTAAATGTTAAATGTTCTAGAAACATTCACTGTACATTATTAAACAAGCAGTTGATAGCCTAGAACTAAACTGGAAAAATTAACACAAATTGTAGCTTATTCAATGTCTTTGGGATTGCACAAATAAGAAATTCAGTTAAATGTAAACAATCAAATTCTTTTTATTCAGGAAAAGATTATATAATTTTGTAAATCTTGTAATTTCAATTCTAGGTGAAATAAAATGTGTACTCCTGAATTATCGTAGTGAAGACAGCTGTAGTTTGGAGAGTTGTAGCAGCGAGGATGCAGAGACTACCAATGATTCAGTCCCTGAGTCCATAGAAGAAAAGCTTCTGGACTTGACAGAGTCATCATACAGTCAGATCTAAAAATATTTTTTATTTGTAATTAGGAATATTTCTTCTATATTGCTCAGATCTGATTCAAATAACTATTTTGGCATATCAGATTTACTTCAATGATTTTGTTGAAGAGGTGTTGATAGTTGTTATTTCCTGAATATAATTATTTGTGATACCACCACTGTATGGGCCTCACGCAGTGCTCCAAGAAATTTTCTGTGATCTGCAACAATAGCAATTTTGGGTCAAATTTACTATAGACAGGTAAACTATAACTCTGAAATATATTATTCAAAAATAATATAAGTTACTTCAGTAGATAATTGCTGAACAGGTTTTTGAGCATTAAGTTTTACAAAAAACAGACAACTTAATAAAATACTTCAATTAGTTATTTGAAGATCATTCATTATTCCTATGCCAAGTTTCAAAACATGCTTCATCAGTAATGGTTCATACAAAATATCTTTCACACTGTTTCATAAAGTAACATAGTCCCTGTAGTTCTGATAGAGAAGTGAATTAACTGTATTGCTTTGCTTTGTCTCATTTCTGAGGTCTTCTCTAGAAGATCTATAGTAATTGAAAGAATAGGTGATGCAAAACATTTTTGTGAAATTAACCCTTAGAGGTTAACCCTTTAAGTGTGAAATTACCAAGAGACAGCTGAACAATAATTAGAGCTTTATTGAACTTTTGCAAAAGGGACCTCCATGCTCATATGGTGAAATCACAAGAGGACATCTTCCATAGAAATATATGATAGTTATATACATTTTCCGAAGCTCAGCCTTGTTACTGCCCACTCATCCTATTGGCTAAATTCTGGTTGAAAGGGTCCTCTTCCATCCCATCTGTTTACCAATTTCCAGTAATTTCCATCTCTTTTGGTGTATTCTCCATCCTGTTTGGCAGCTACTATAGTCAGCATTATTACTTTTAGCATGACAACTAGACAGCCTCACCTGCCAGCTATCTTCTGTGACCAGCCAACTATTTTCTTTGACCTGCCAACAGAATGTGCAAAACAGTCGTTTTATTATAACTACAGAGAACATTCTTACACAATGTCTTACTTAATATTCCAGTAAAGTGTCTTAGGTTACTTGGGGGCTAAATATGGTGTTACCATTGCTGTCTCTTATAGGAATAATTTGTATTTTTCACAATTTTGGTAATGAAAATCATATCCTCTCCCAAACTTAATGAATTGTTGCAATGCCTCACAGAAAAAAATCAGGTTATCTATGTGCTGATTGATTTCAGAATTGTCACTCTTTTGTCCTTTACTTAATATTTACTGTACAGATGGTACCACTTAATATACGGTCTTCACATGCATGTGAAAAATATGAAGTTGACAGGTTTTTAACATAAATGTACATACCATATTTTTCAAAGTATAAGATGCACTTTTTTCCCCTCAAAAAAGAGGCTGAAATCTGGGTGCATCTTATACACTGAATACAGCATTTTTTGCTTCCAAATCTCCCCCCTTCACTAAAATGGCCCTACATAGCTTGTAAGAGGCTTTCAGAGAGCTCCTGGGGGGCTGGGGAGGGCAGAAATGAGTGAAAAACAGGCCATTGTTTGCTCAATTTTGCCCCCCCCCCCAGCCCCTAGGATCAATCCTCCTAAAGGCTATGCATGTTCTTTCTTTGACAAAAAAGGGCTCCTTTTCATGAAAAATGGGCCATTGTTTGCTTGTTCTGGGCCCCCCAATTCAATTCAATTTATTAGATTTATAGGCTGCCCAATCCCGGAGGACTCAGGAGCACTCTACAACCCCCAGGAGCACTCTACAAGCCTCCTAAAGGTTATGCAGAGTACAAAAACTTTTTTTTTTATTTGCCTCTTCAAAATTTTGGTGCGTTTTGTGGTCGACAGGAAATTCTCCAGCTGAACAGACGTGGGGTATGTGGGCTCTTAAGAGTCTCACATGAACCCCGTCTGACAAACCATCTCCAAGATTCTTTTGAATCAGAACCCTCACTGGAGGTGGAGGTGAAGAAGGGCAGTGTCTCATCGGACCCTGAGGCAAGCAGATCCCTCGTGGGTTAGAGATTTGACTATGAATCGGAGTCGGTGTGGTAGCCATCAACATGGCTGACAACATGCTGGCTTTTTGTCAAGCAAATGGAACAGGAGTGGAAGAGATGAAAGGACCGGGTAAGAAAATTTATCTAACCCACAACTATAAATCAAACCTGGAAAAGGCAAAGAAATTTTGAGAATATAAATAATATTGATGGTCAGGTTGGGACTTTCTTTCTCTAAAAGAAAAGGAAAAAAGGAAGGTGGAGGGTTGTAACACCCCCCCCCCCACCCCAGAAGCTCTTTGTTTGTAAAGCTTTCAGACAGAAGGATAGAAAGCAGAGAAGTGACAAACCCACGCAATTATAAACTCTAAATCTGGTTTTGGATCCAGAAGAATTTATTTTTACTTTGCTAGAATTCCTCCAGGCTAATATAAACAAGAAAAAAGCACATCTTACTGATAATGGATAACTTAATCTTGACTGTGCAGGAAGTTTTAATTAACCAATTGCCATAAATTAGGAGGCAAAAAACTCTTGGCTGATTACAAACTTGCTACAAGTGATTTATTTTGAGCAGTTATTAAAGGAAAGAATAAAGCATCGCACTCAAGAACTGGGAAATACGAAGGTTTCTTTTTTCTTCTCCTCCTCCTTCTTTTTTTCTCTCGTCTGCAAAAGATTAAGATGGTGTCAGCTTCTCTTCCAATTTCAAATTACTTGGATTAACTAAATTTAAGGTGGACCAGAATTTTTGAAATAAGACTTGTATAACTAACTGCAATCTTGGAACTGGATATTGGGGAAAAACAAAAGACTAAGATGGCTCCCATTGCATTTCTCCATAGCAGTTGAAGTAGATAAACTTAAGGTGGATTAGAACTCTGAAACAAGAATTGTATAACTAACTATAACTTTGGAACTGGACATGGTGGAAAGCTGGGAATTAGAAGAACTATGTGAAATTATAAAAAAATGTGCATAAATCAGTAAAATCAAGCCTAAATGGAGTTCTGAACCCAGGGAAGCAGAGATTTAAAGAAGAAGGGGGGGCAAGGCAACAAAGGGGTAGAAACTGAGGGAAATCAAAAGCAGACAAAAAGATTCATCAGCCTTGGCAGTAGTATAGGGAAAACGGTAAAAAGAGGAGGTGTCCCAACAAAAGGGAATAAATAGCAAACAAAAGTGGTTTTGAAGGTTCTTAGTGGTATGAGGAAAATTGAACTAGGAGACTATGCCCCAACAGAGAAAAATAAAATACGCTTGTGAGGGTGGCTGGGGGAAAATTGATGGGAGTGGAGTTGTTAAAATAAAGAAAAAAGAGAAGACAGGAATAGAGAAGTGGGGCAAAAGACTTACTAGGAAAAAATCAGATACCTAGATATGAGAAAATATAAAGCAAGATGATTTTATCCCTTAATATGATAATAAATGGAGTTGTTAACTGGTTGAACATAATGGGAAGATAACAAAAAAAGACCAAAATATACAGAATATGGATAAATATGAAACTGATATGGGGAGGTTGTAAAGCAGAGGTTTGTGTCTCACTCTTATACATGATAATTAAATTAATTAAATTGAGTTAAAAATTGATAGAAAATGACAACAGAGGGATAACTAAACATGGGTTAAAATATATGAAACATGGATATATATAGAACTTTTAAAATGATGAATAAAGTAAGATGTTTACTGCTTGTCATTCTACATAATAGTGTAATGGCTCCTCTCCTAACTTGAGAAAGTAAAGACTCTTGAAATGGATTATTTCAAAAGGAACCTTTAATCAAGCAGGATGGAAACCATTAGAAGCAAAACAGCATCTGAAAACCTTTAGGCCATGCAAATGGGACTAAGCTGATAATGACCCCTCCCCTTTCTCCAAATGCAGATACTGACCAATACACAAGTGTGAAGATGCTTCCTTAATTCTTCTGTTCTGTGAGTCAATGAAGCACATGTTCCAGTGCTGGGTTTCTGCCGGTTCGCACCGGTTCAGGTGAACCGGTTTGTGAAATCCAGCGAGCCGGTGAGAGGAGGTTTGACCAGTGGACCAGGAAGTAACTTCTGGAACACTTGCACCGGCCCTGTCGCTCACTCACCCTTGCCGTCCCATCGCAGCTTGCTCACTCCCCTGCCCGTTCGCACTAAACTAGGCTAGCCCAGCCGGCTGTTCACTGATTGGCTGTGATTGGCTGGAGTCCAGCCAATCAGTGAGCGGGCTGGACGCAACCTGTTTACAAGCGTGACGCCAATGGCCAACATTCCTCTTTTGAAAAGAGTTTTTCTCTTTTGGAGACTTCTCTTTTGAAAAGAGTCTTTCATTCCTGAGAGCTGTCACATTGTGCTTGCTGACCGGGTCCTCCCTTCATTTAGTTTTGTTTCCCTTCGCCTTCCAGAAGCTTGCTGCTTCCCTCAGGTGAGCAGCTAAGTGCAAGGGGGGGGGCAGGACTCGGGAGGCTTGCTTATGCCAGATCGCGAAAGCCGCGAGCTGGTGTACGCCGTGGTCGAAAGCGGGTGGGAGGCGGTGGAGGCGGCTTAGCTTTCATGCGAGGGAAGGCCTTGCAAATGTTTTCTTTGTGATGCAATATGTTGCTTTTAAGTGTTCAGATCAGGCTGATGTGTCTCAAAGTGGCTGCTTTTCTATGGGCAGGCCAGGTTGGTGCAAGGCAGCTTTGCCAGATTTAGTGTGTTTCACCCTCGTTGTTTCTGATAATTCTGAGGTGGTTGCTGGTTCTGTGAGCTTCCTGGCACTGTCCTTTATAATCTCCCACAATGCCTTGATGGTTTTTATTCCAGTGGCTTTGTCTTTCCTGTCCTTAGGGTTAGGGAAAAAACTGGTTTCATTTGCAGTCTTTTTTGGGGGGGAGGGAATTCTTATTTTTGGGTGTTTTCCTGGCACTGTCATAGTGTGTGTGTGTGTGTGTGTGTGTGTGTGTGTGTGTGTGTGTGTGTGTAATGTCCCGCAGTTATTTACGCATTAATAATGATCTAGTAAGTAAATGTATATCTAGTAAGTAAAGTAAATGTATATTTCCTTATACATTTTAGGGACCTTTCCTTACATAATTGGTGTTTTCTTTCATACTTTTGGATTTCTAATTTCTGTTTCTGTTAGTTAGCAATTGCTAAAACAAATCCCACATGAAAAAGTATTCAAAGCCTTCTTGATTTTCATTGTCAATTTATTTATTCCTGCACATTGTAATATTTATTCATTTTCATATCTCTGTTTTTCCACTGTTGTGCAAACACAATTCCAGAAGTTTCTAACATGTGTAAAATTAAATATATATTGTACTCTCTTTCAAATAGCCAACAAAATATTTCTGGTTTTTATTCCATATCTTGCTTTACCATTGCTTCTAACCACTAACTTTTGAATAGCTACTTGGACCGACCTAAGTACTGAACCTAATTCATATATTCCTGTTCTTTTGGACCTGAGAACTACATTTCAGAAAAAAGGAAATCTGTATTGCTCTGGGAATATAACATTCATTCTTGAACTATCTTCTTGGATGAAAGACTATATCTTTCCTGTTTGTTTATATCTTTCCTGTTTCTCATCCTTCCTGAAAAGACTGTACATTGTTGGTTGAAAGCAGAGGTCCCTTCTGTTACCTGTAGTCCTTAGCTTACAACCACAATTGAGTCCAATATTGTTTTATTTCTTTGGCAGGCAGTTAGTATTAATTAGTATAATGAAGAAGAGGCAACAGAGTATGACCGCTTTCTTCTCCAAAAAAACCAAGAGTTGAGTAATCAGCTGATCCACAACAGTCACCAGCACCAGCACCACCAGCACCACAAGCACGACCACTACCACCACTTGAGGTCGGAGAAAGCAGCAAGTCCATCAACTCCACTGAAGTTCCACAACTTCCTGACTGCTGGAATTTGTAGCAATACAGACACTTCAAGGACAAGTATGATGGACTGGCAGTATCCGACAAGAAGGTGGGTTGTGAGTACTGTGCAAAACTCATGTTCTCGTTAGAGAAAGTTATTCATGTTTCTAGGGAGTGAAAACATTTCCAGGTTGTGCCAGCAGGGAAAACCAAGGATATATAACAAGCATCGCTCAGAAAAAAATTAAGGGAACATTTTCAATCAAAAGCACACCTTATTTGCGTGGAGAGCAGTAAGCAACGGGAGCAGGAAGCTTTAACCAAATCCCTGGACTGAGAAATATTTATCCAGTACTTGCACAATATTTTCTACTGTTTACGATCTGGCGCAAAGATGTAATCCATTCTCAGACATCGAAGCGCAAGTAAATTTGCTAAATACGATTGGAGTGGATGTGGGAGTTGGCTTGCATTCATGGAGATCTGCAGTGAAAATAGTTGAATTCATTGCGAACCAAATCAAGACCACTGTGTTTTCAAGGATTATTGCAAATAATCAAAAGGTGTGCCTAATAATCGATGAAGCCTCAACACTTTCAATGAAAGCAGTGCTGATAGTTTTTGTTAGAGTTGAGGATCCAGAATGCCCAGCAACCGTCTTCGTTGAGCTTCTGGAGTTAGAGAAACAAGATGTGGAGACCACATATTCCGCATCGATGGGAAGCTTGCATAAAGTTGGATTTACCACCGAATATTTACGGAAGAATTTAATCACTTTCTGCTCCGATGGTGCCAACGTTATGCTTGGAAGAAAATCTGGAGTCAGCGCCAGAATAGCTCAAACATCATTATCTGGCACTGCTTGAACCACCGCCTGCAACTTGTGCTGGATGATGCAATAAGAGAAGTGAAGCAGATCAATCACTTCAAGATCTTCCTTGATAAAGTACACACCATCTTCCACAAATCCTGTAAGAGCCAGAATGACCTCTTCCAAATCTCCGAACAATTGGGCATAGAAATTGTGAAGATTGGCAGAGTTTTGGGACCAAGATGGGCTTCCTGTAATTTAAGGGCAACCATAGCTGTGTGGCATGCTTATCCAGCGCTACATCAGTTTTTTCAGGGCAATGAAAAATCCAGACAAGTACAAAATTCCTGACAGTATCAGAAAAGCTAGATATATTGTCAGGATAATTGCTGTCAGGACAATTGCTGTTAGTTCAGCAGAGGCGGTGCTCATATGTTCAGAGCAAAGAACACGCCTAATTGTTCCAAACATAAGTAATCTGATGGTGATAAGTGTTGTTGGCATACCTGTTGAGAGATGGGACCCAATTCCTGCAGTGAAAGTTTGGCTCAGAGCACACCATCACACAGCTGATGATCCACGAGTAAAGACCAGGAAAGCTGCAACAGAGGAATCTGGAAGCCTAAGAACAGCATGGAAATATCAACAACCAGGAAAGCAATAACACAAGTAAGTACTTGAGTGTATCTCTTTCATTGTGTTATTCTTATGTAAGGTGTAAGTGCAAGCAATTAAAGTCTTGCTTTCTGTGTTTGTCCTTTGTACAGGTTGTTTGAGCAAAGTGATAAGGTGGTGTGCAGAAGATCGGCAAGCCAGTGATCCTTCCTCTGTAAGTAGCTGTCTTTATTGCTGGGTGTGATCTGTGCTGTGTTCATCCTTGAGATAGTGAAGTGCAAGCAATAAAAGGCTTGCTTTCTGTGTCTGTCCTTTGTGCAGGTTATTGGAGCAAGGTGGTGAAGTGGTGGTACAGAAGACGCAAAAAAGGACAGTAATTTTCCTTTTTTATTATTTTGTGTCCTGGTTTCATCCTAATGCAGTGCATGCAATTAAAGTCTTGCTTTCTGTCTCTCTCCTTTGTGCAGGTTATTGGAGCAAGGTGGTGAGGTGGTGGTGCAGAAGACGCAAAAAAGGACAGTAACCAATATGACAGACAAGAACTGCTTTCAATCAAGCTAAAATGGACATTGAAAATGGAAATAATTTTAAAAATACTCTAAAAACATGATTATTATTCCAGAGGCAATAATAGCAATAACAACAATAACAATAATAAAAAAACCAAAACCAAAGAGTACTTGCAGTGGAGAATCCCCAAGGAGGGAATGGCAAAGCTTCACCCAACTTGTTCATTTTCCCTCCAAGAACATTTGTCTACCAGCTAGTTAAAATTCCTCCTTACCACCCCGGCTCCCAAAACAGAAGGAAAGAAAAGCAATGGAATTAAATATAATTTACCACAAACTACTTGCTTTACATAGTATTATCATTCCCTTTCTTTTTAAACTCTTCCAAGCGAAGCAGCCACTTGTTCCAGTACTGGGAGCACAGCTCAGAGCTCATAAAATGTGAATGTGCAGGAGAACCATCTTTATAGGCAACCACAAGTAAGCCACAATTAACCTAGGAAACAAAGCAAATCAATTGCTCATCAAACCATATGCAAATTTAGTCAATGTTCATTAGGGATATATAGTTGAAATGCTTACTAAATAGTAGAAATGGGTAAAGATGAACAGCATTTCACTCAGCTCCAAAATATTTTTGTCCTTTTTGTCACAGGAGCTGACAAAATATAGATTATATAAATCTGAGATGAGATCATGGTTTACTATAAAAATGCAATGTTTCCACTAACCAAGGCATTTTGTAGACGATAAGAGTTTCTGGATTTTTTGTGCAAAATACCACTGTCTCCAGAATTCCCTTCATAGAAGCATGAGCCTTGTGCACTACTTCCCATAATATCAAAAGCTATTACCAGGTACCTACTAAATTTAGTCAACCACCTACTTTATCTGAAAGATCATAATCTGCTTTTAAAAAACTTGACAACTGTATTCAAAATGTTGTCTGCAATTTCTCTAGGGAAGCTCAGTTGTTGATAATGTTGAGACTGCAATATTTTTGGTCTAGCATGCTACATTTTACAGAATGAAATAATTAATATTTTACTTGCACGTCTCCACAACTGTTCATAGATTGATTCCTACTATGACAATTCTGATAGGACATCTTTTCATAATGGATTAGTATAAATAAAGATGCCACAAGATGTCAAAAGAGCTAAAGCTGATTACTTTTTTCTATTTGAAGTTTTTTCTTCATCCTGACATTGCTACTAGAGTGATAGAGCGCAATCAACCTACATCACTTATAGGTACTGGCTACTATTTAGTAAGACTGGAATATTGGAACTGGAATATTATGCAGGGAAATAAATTCAACTGCAGTTAAAATGTGTGAACAAGAAATCAGGAAGTGCTGAACCGAGATATTTCTCTACAGCTGTCACTTACCTGGAAGTCATAGTTGCTGTCATGGTTAATTGCTCCTATGTATGCTGCAATTTGTAATGGATTATCATATGTATTCTTAAGAAATGGCTTTGGTTTCTCTGAAGTCTTCCAGTCAATTACACATAATGTTCCGCTGTGACATCAAATGTAAAAGATAACTTAATAATGTATAGTCAACTAAAATTTGTGCTTACCACTGACCACCAAGAATGTAAAATCTTAGATATCACCAGACTAAATTTGAGGCCTAATGCAACTGTACAATAAGCCTTCACTTTTCCTCCAGCTGTAAACAAAATGGATGTGGATCTTGAGGATACTTGGAAAGCAGAAACATTTATTTTCATTTCCTTAGAAGTCAGCAAAAATTTAGAGAGAGAAGTATGGAAATTGGCACTAAACTGAAGGCTCATCAAATAAAAAACACCTTAATAAAAATGGGAATATGTATAAAACCTTGTTTAGAATTAAATATAATTAGCATAAAATTACAATATGGAACTATAATAATACCAGATAGTAACTATCCTTTACAAATTTTATACTTGTTATTTGGTGACTACTTCATTTAGTAACTGTTTGCAAATATAATAGTAATAAACTAATAAAAAGTTCATTTTCCAATCAATGTGCACATTTATGAACAAATTTGAAGTTTCAAATAATTTTAGCCTGACTTCAGCATTACTTCCCCTCAAAAAGCCCTTTTGTGTTGACTGCACATTTTATCCACATGCCTTTTATTCCATTATCTAAGTCAATTATGAAGACGCCACAGTAAAGTCCAAATAGATGTTAACTCTGAGAAGTAGTCCAGACAAGAAGCACAACCAGGAGTACTAACTCTGCCTTTATTGTAGGGTTACATTAACAGAATATTGCAAGACTGAAAGTATTTCTCCCTAACTTTCTGTCTATTCTTTTAAAACTAGTCCCTTCTGAAACATTTCCCATGCCTTTCTCCTTTGGTGGGCTGAAATACCTCTTACATGTTGATTGCCCAGGCTGCGGCTTTTTATCTCTCACACACCTCATTACAGTATACTACATCCACAGCATTTCCTTGGTTCACTAATTCAGTCACAACTAATCTACAATTATAACACTCCACCTCCCCAGTTTTTTTGCTATTTTTATGCAAGCCAATGAGGATCTTTTCTATTACGATTTCTCAGGGTTTTCTTTTAACTGTGAATATAATGTTAAATATGTAACTCTGTAGTTCTTGATTTTGAACATGCGTTTCTTCAATTTTTTTCTTCAAATGGAAAGAATGATACATAGTTTACAATGATGAGAAAAGAACAAGTTTTATAACATGCTTTATCTTATTTTTGAGTGTAAGGGAAATATAAACCTACAATTGAATTTAGAAACATTGGGTATGAGGCAGATGAAGTTAAGCATTGAAGTCATTGTTTTGAATGAGAAAGTGAAACATGACCTCAATATATTTTAGTCCCCAAAAATGTTTAACAAGGTCACAAACAATAGTATCTAAATTTAACCTCTCACCGATATTCTGCTATGCAATCTATTAGGCCTTGGTAATAAAGGACCTCATGCTGTACTGCACTTTCAAGAGCTGTCACTCTAGTAATATCTTGCAGCACATGCTTTACACTCATCACATAGCCTGAAATGCTGGTATCTTCTTTCTGTTCCTTTATAACATTTTCTTTAGTTAATAGTAAGGCTTCCATGGCTGCATGAAAGTTCTTGCCTTTTTGAAAAGTATCTACAAAACAAGAAAAAATGATATATAAAGTTGTTATTCAGGATTAAAATTGAATCTTCAGATTGAATCAGATTATTTTATAGAATGATAATAGAGACTCAGCATCACACTTAGTAAATGATTTTATAGGAGATAGCAGCCCAATTGCCCTTTTTAAAGTGACTCAAGCCTGGCTGGTAGAGGAATGGATTATAGGACTGTCTGCAGGAATGAGGACTATTTAGCCACCTGGCAAATAAATTCCTTTGGATTCACTCAAAGGGATAGTGCAGCCCTTTTAGCAGCATTCAATATCATTGACCATGGTATCAATTCAATATCATTGACCATAGTATCTTTCTAGTGTGCCTGTGGGGATTAGGAGTGGGGGACATAGTGAGACAGTGATTCTCCTTCTCTCTCTGTGGTTAGGTACAGTCTATATTGATAGGAAGAAGCAATCAGGCCCAAAGTCTCCTTCTCTCTCTGTGGTTAGGTACAGTCCATATTGATAGGAAGAAGCAATCAGGCCCAAAGTCTCTAGTGTGTTTGCAGTACTTCAGGCTCAGCCCCATTTCCTCTCCTGTTTAATATCTACATAAGGCTGCTGGATAAATAGATTATCTGTTGGTTTATGCTCAGGCATCCTCAATATGCAGATAATATACAGTTGTCCCAGCCTCTTAATCCCAGACAGACCAGATGATGCTATCATACCTCACATGATCTTGAATATACAGAAAAAAGTGTGAAATGTAGTGAAATACTATCAGAAATGAACATGAAAAATAATGTAATTTCTCTACTGTGAGATGTTACATGAATTTAGAAAGGAAGGATGCTTTCAACTGTGGTGAAAAGCATCAGAAGAATCTGACAAAATAGATAAGGATAAAAAATAATGCATGTTATGGGAAGTTAAATATCCTAAGAAAGAAAATCAACACAAGGAGGGTTAAGAACTTAGTAACAATAAGTAGGTAAAAAAGTGACAGATTTGATATTATATTTTCAAAATAATTAGACACTTTCTTTTAATTTAGGATACCATGAAAACATGAACAATGTCATACAATCTTTCTTCATCATTTGTTTAGAGCATCACTAGAATGGCCCATCACTCTTGTGCTAGGCTCTGCATATTGTGTTTCCATACTGCAGAGAATCAATCACTTAGAAAAGAAAAGAAAAGTCAGGATAATTCATTAATTTACCAGACATTCTTTCTTTTCTGGAGTCCATCCTCAGGGAAGCTGGCTGAAAAACAACCTCCCCTCATGATATCATGCATCAGGTGAAAGCAATGCAAAACAAGTACAGGTACTCCTCAACTTATGACCACAATAGAACCCAAAATTTATGTTGCTAAGTAAGACATTTGTGAGTTTTGCCTCATTTTACAATTTCACTTGTGTCATTTGTTAAGTGAATCACCGCAGTTGTGAAGTTTACAACATGATTGTTAAGTAAATCTGGATTCCCCATTGACTTTGCTTGTCAGAAAGTCACAAAGGCTAATCAAATGATCTTGAGAAACAGCAACCATCATAAATATGAACAAGTTGCCAAGCATCTGAATTTTGACCACATGATCATGGAAATGCTGCGATGGTCTTAAGTGTGAAAAACAATCATGTCACTTTTTTCAGTACCATTGTAACTTTCAACTGTCCCTAAACAAACTGTTGTAAGTCAAGGACAACCTGCATACTCTGAAAATGTGAGATAAATACTGAGAAAAAAATAGTCAAAATTGTTTAGCTTTTTTCTAAGATGCAAACATTTCTTGGTAGGTGAAAAACAGAGGATCAAATAAGCAAGGAAGACATTCTATACATTGCTGGATTTATATCCTGCCTTTCACATAGAAACTCAAAGCAGGATGTGTAGTGGATACATCTTCATATTTTTCAGCATTCCCAATGAAGTAGGTTGGGCTGAGAGAGAGAGAGAGACTGATCCAAAATCACATAGTAGTCAGGTCTCCCCATTCCTAAAGTAACACCTTCTCTACAGGACTTTTAACAAAGATTGTTAACAAATATTAACAAAAATGAAGATAATATAAGCTACTTTATTAAGTAACATAAATCAGTGAAAAAAAATCAAAAAGATTACTGATTAGTTAGAAAGAACACAACAAATAATATACTCCTATAATATTTTCTATGTAAAATCTTGATATTTATTAACGGAATAAAATTAAATATTTTCCAAGTCTCATAAAAATTAAAAGTAGACATAATAAAGATGAGGGGGGGAAATCACAACAAAATGTTTAATTCCTTTTTGTGTATCCAATTAGACACTATTGGAGTGAGGTGCTAAATTTATCAAATTTAACATCATTTCAATCTAATTGAACTCTAAGTTTTTACTACATATATAAAACTACCGTATTTTTCAGAGTATAAGATGCACCTTTTTTCCTCAAAAAAGAGGCTGAAAATCTGTGTGCGTCTTATATATCAACTACAGTATATTTTTTGCCTCCCGAAGCCCTGCCCCTTCATCAAAATGGCCGTGCATAGCCTTATGAAGGCTTTCAGAGAGCTTCTGGGGCTGGGGAGGGCAGAAATGAGCAAAAAATGCACCGTTTTTGTCCCCAGCAGCACTCTATAAGCCTCCATAAGGCTATGCATGCAATTTTTTGACAAAAAACAAGCCCGTTTTTGTGAAAAACTGGCCATTTTTTGCTCTTTTTTTGTCCCCGCATCCGAGCACCCTGCAAGCCCCTCCAAGGCTATTCATGCCTTTTATTTTAAAAAAATGGGCCCGTTTTTGCAAAAAACAGGTTGTTTTTCGGTAGTTTGCAGAGTGCAAAAACTTTTTTTTCCTTTTGGAAAGCTCTTTAACTGATGAAAATTACATTGATCAAGTGCTGTGCCAGCAGAAACAAAGCTTTAAGCTTTGTCAGCGATTTTCTGCTCCAGCACATGGATAAATACACCTGGAAACATCTACCAACCTACCTACTCTCTCTCTCCCTACCTATCTACTGTATTTCTCTCTCTATTTCTCTCTCTCTATCCCTCTCCCTACCTACCTACTTACACACTCTCCCTACCTACCTACCTACTGTATCTATCTATCTATCTATCTATCTATCTATCTATCTATCTATATTTCTCTCTCTCTCTATCCCTTTATCTACCTACCTACCTACCTACCTACCTACCTACCTACCTACCTACCTACCTACCTACTCTCTCTACCTACCTACCTACTGTATTTCCCTTTCTTTCTCTCCCTCTCTATCCCTATCTACCTACCTACTCTTTTTTTTAATTTGCCTCTTCAAAACCTTGGTGCATCCTATACTCTGAAAAGTATGGTACTTTTTATAGATATAATAAAAATTAAAATATATAATGAATACATCTATATAAAAACTAAAAAAGTGGAAATTGTACATGCTTTGTCTAGAAGCCTGCATCTAGACTGCTTTTTTTAATGAAAATGGCAAAATATTGTTACAGAGGCAAAGATTTGAATTATGAGCAATTAAATGTATAATATAAAGTATTACATTTATTATAAATAAATGTATTTAGAATTATTATAACATCTAAATGCATTTGTTTACCTACTTTTAACATATTCTTCAAAACCTTCTTTCCCAAGTTGTAGAATCATTCGCTGTTTCCACTTCTCCAGGTTAGCAGCCTGTTCCACAGGCATTGTCTGGTGCAGAACAGAGGTCACGCTGGCCCAGTTGTTCTTTTGCAAAGCAATTTGCAAAGGCAGCCCCTGGTGAAATTTCTGATGCTGAGAGGTCTTCCTGGGATTCATTAAGGGAATCCAGTGCTTAAGAAGTTTTGTTTCTGTTTTATGAGCTGGACGTTTGTGTTGACACCCTGCATTGTCTTCTTCAAACAGTTTGGATCTGTCAGATCTATCTTTGCCTGAAGTGAGGTAATGGATCAAATTTCCATATTTTGGGCGGTCAATATTTTCATACTCTGTTTTTCTCTTCTTATAAAAAGGCAAAGAAATAGTGAAGGATCTATGAAAAATATTTTTCTCACTGAACAGTGTTGAAAATGCTGTCAAACTTCCAGTTTTCCTAATCACCAGATGGAATGACTCCATACTCCAACTTTGCAGATAGTGCAATCCCAATTCCTTTTTGCCTTTAGGAAACACTTCTACTTCCTATTTCCTAGTGTAAAAGATAACATGTTATAGTTATTTACTCTGATTTGCCACTGCATTTTGGTAGGAAAGGCTTCATCGTTAGAAGTCCTTCAAACTGCAGATTATGAAGTATTAGTTAAAGAAAAATATTAGGGTATGATTAATAGTATCAATATGTATTTAGTTGTCTTTGATTAGTTTAAGATTTTACGCTATATAGAACAAATGTACACTTTTAATTCTTATAGTTTATTTTCTCAGAAGTAAATATCAATAAATCTCTCAGAACTGCCACCTCAATCCTGTGCTGTGTATTTGCTTGATACCAGTCTGTCATGTACTTTGGGGAGAGGGAGCCGGAGAGGAGGTGGAAAAGGTCTCTACTCTTTGTACCTTCTGGAGATACAACTTTACAGTCAGACATTTGCGAATGGCATGCAACTGCATCCTGGCCAGTCCATGGTTGAAGTGACAATTCCCAAAAAACTTCATTTGAATATGTGGAGAATGAGAGACCAACTATGGAAAGGGGGATGGGAGGAAGTTAAACTAGGGATTTTTGCATACGAATTTCAGTTTTGCCTTTGCTTTATTGTATTCTGCTTAACCTTTAGTAAACTATACCTTTCTCATTAAATGAAGTCAAGGGTCATTCTTACTTAAAAGCTCGAGCTGAGGCACGACTGACTTTATCAGTCAAACCTATTCATTATTGCCTGGTTTATTGCCATACTTAGTTGAATCAACCTAGTAAATGTTGGATTTATCCTGAAGCAATTCTATGTTTGTTTAAGGTTAAATTAAGTAATGTAAGTCCCTTCTTTATTACACAATCTCCATATTATGGAATTACTGTAACTGCTTCAGGATTGAGATCATGCCTTAATTTCTTTTCGGTGATTTGTTGCGACCGATAAAACACATTGTTTTGAAAGATAATCAGCAATTCTGCCTCCAAAATCACTAAGGACAAATAACATTGAATAACAGGGTTAGAAGGGACCTTGGAGGTCTTCAAGTCCAACCTCCTGCTCGAGCAGTAGACCCTAACCATTTCAAAAATGGCTGTCCAATCTCTTCTTTAAAAAACTCCAGTGTTGGAGTATCCCCAATTTCTGGAGGTAAACCGAGAGTTTCTGTGATGACGTCACAGTGGGACAGTTGTGGCTAGCAGGGCTCAGTGAAGCTCAGCTGATTTCTACCTCCCTGGAGGTTCCTTGGGGCCAAAATCTCCCTATAGGGGTGATGAAGATAGGAACGGCTCTCCATAGACCGCAAGTGGACACAGGTCCCTTTGCTTGATCTGGAGAAATCTTCCTGACAGGCAGAGAACAAGACAGCCATAATGGCTGAACCAAAGCTGTGAAAGCCGAAACGAAAAAAGCATGAAAAAGAAGCGGAAAGAGAAACAGTGTATAGGATCTGGGTAAGGATTGCCTAATTTCTACCCAGAAATAAGTTCCCCAGAAGTAATCTTAATAAAAAGAAAGTGGCACTCCAGAGAGGATGGAATTGTTTCTCCTCCCTCCAAAGGAAAGTGGCAAGTGAAAGTTTAGAGCTGATTACAAATCCATGCAAAAAGAGAAAGAAGTGAATGGAAAATTAACTTTAAAATACAAAGAGAAAGACTGCACTGGCTATTTTAATAGATAAGTACTATCTAAGATATGAATATGGACAATCTTCCTTCTTTTTGAGCTCTCTTTTCTTTTTTACCTTTAGTTACAGTCAGGGGTGGTATGGTTTGGGCGAACTGGTAGCAGCGATTTGAATTGGTTCAGATAAACAGATAAATACTATCTCTGACTGACCCCGTCCACATTTGCCCGGTCTCCTGGTTGCTGCTCGCCCTTTCTGGCCACACACTGCTCCCCGCGCCCAATATATATGTTTCTTTCACCACACGCAGCCAATTGCCTTGCCACCTCTGCTCAGCTCACCAAAAGTAAGTAGTGCATGCCTCCCACTCATCCTTGGGTCAGGGCCCAGGGATGCACCATTCCCCAAGGCCCCGGAGCCGCTGCTCACCTTCGCCAGGGAATGCACCATTTCCCGGCTCCCGCCTTGCTCCGGAGCCACCATCCGCTTGCCTCCCATCTCACTCATCTACCTTCACACCTTGGGGGGGGGGGGGGAGACATGATGAGGCTCAGCTGCTTTTTGCCCTGAGAAGCCTGAAACCGCTACTGGTAATTTTTGGCTACCTTCTGAGCAGCTATACTGCGACACCGTCCTTCTGGCTACTGCCTTTCTCCTGGCATGTGCACCCCAATGTCTGCCGGTACCAGGAGAATGGCAGCAGATGGAGGGACAGTCACAGCAGAGCTGCTCAGAAGGCAGCCGCTGGCCACAGTCTTTAAGGTATGATCCTGGGAGAGAGGGGATGGACCATAAAGGGACAGACTGGCCGGCAGTTGCCTTCTGAATAGCTCTGCTGTGAAGTGAGGGAGAAAGGTTTGGCTTCTCTCTGCTGTAGCATTCAGCTGCTTTTCTACTCTTTCTCAGGCTCATACACACAGAGCAAACACGAGGAGGTGAGAAGCAGCCAGGTTGAATGCTAGAAGACTTAGCAGGCCGAACGTCTCTGTCAGTTCTGCGGGCATGGGTTGGTGGGCATGGCTTGGTGGTTTGCCATGAGTGATGTCAAGTTGGTCACACCCAGTCACATGACCCCACCACCACCAAGCACACCCACAGAACCGGTAGTGGGGGGAAGTGAATTTCACCACTGGTTACAGTGAGCGGAAGTTTTCCTCCCTCTTTTTTTACTTTTAAAACTTGCAGTAGAAATTGAGAAATACAACAAGAGCAACATCTACTGGCTAAAGTTAGTATGGAGGTGGGGAGTCTAGGATAAAGGAAATCCTTTGGAAGTGACTAAACTAGATCAAAGACTGACCTTGAATACTTTGTTTTGGCAACTGTGGCACCTTGTATATAGAGACTGACTGAAGTTAGTTTTGGAAACTAACATGGGAGGAATGAGATAGATGGTGGCTATAGCAAAGAATTTCTCTTGAATTTCTATGGATTATAAATATCCCTGACTGACTGATTGACTGAAATAGTGGAATAAGATAAAGCTGTTTTTGAGAACCTGGGAAAAAACATTGGAACTAATCCAAGATTTTTGATTATTAAAGTATCAAAGGCTGGGAGACTCAGCAGGCCTTGTGAATTACAAATACTGACAGAAGACAAGAAAAAACAACGGGTGTCCTTAAATACAAATATTTTTCTTTCTTCGCATCTTTCCTTTTGATTTCTTTTACAAAGGACTGTTTGAATGGATTGACTCTGGATTATAAATTTAACTGATTGAGACACTGAAGACTCGTTGAAACTGAGTGAACTGGACTTGTGACTTGGTCTTTTCTCATTGGCTATGTGGGGTATTGAAGTATTGGGGGGCTGCCTGTGGATAGCCGTTGGGCTGTTAGTAGGGCTGATGGGTGCATTTCTATTTAAAGGGAAATAAGAAAAATAAGGAATTAATATTAGCTACTGAGATATCAAGTATTCCAAACTTAACCAAAATAGGAAAGAAAGCATCTTCTACACCATCAAGTCCATCCAATCAGAGGTCAATAGAAAGCATGTTACAGCAAGATAAATCAAATACATTTCAAAAGGAAATTCAAGCAATGTTTCAGTCGCTATAGGAGGCCATGACAAAAAACACAATGAGATTAGAAGGAGATAGGGAAAGTGAGAAATGATATGGGAGAGATGAAAGAAAAAATACAAAATATGGATGAAAAATTTGAAACTTTCAGCAAATGATAACAAAAAATGAGCAAAGAATTCAGAAAATGGAAAAAAATCAGAACAAGCAGAGAAAAAAGTTGATGAAATTGATCAGATTGACACAAGAAAATAAAGACCTAGAAAATACAGTGATAATGCTAGAAACGGAAAAAGCAGCTCACTATTTAAGATTCCAGAATATCGAGAAAAAAGGGGAAGATCTACCAGACATAATTAATGAGCTGTTGGCAAATGTGTTAGGGATTGTTAAGCAGGAGATGGAGGAAGAGATAGATGAAACTTAGAATACATACGAGCTAAACGAGGAGAAACAAACTTCCAAGAGAAGTGCATATGAGATTTGTGAAAAAAATGACGAGAGAAAATACTTAACAAGGCAAGAGACAAACCATTACAATATAAGGGAAAACAGTTGGTGGTCTTGAAACAGGTCCCTAAGAGGGTAAGAGACCTATGGAAACGATACCAATTTTTTACTACAATGTTGATTAAATATCAGTGCCATTTTTTCTTCTTCTTCCTGACTGCCACATATTTTAGCCTGGGAAATTGGGAGATTTTTTTTTGTGGGAGCGGTAGAAACACAGCCACAACAAAATATCTAGCCTCAGAGTTTTATTTCATTGGGGGTGTTTTCTGGAACCCTGACATTCAGGTAAATTTCAGATGGCTGATACCTGAGGAATACTAGTTACCTGGTGTGATAAGAAATATAGACTGGATTTACTGGATAAAGCAATGGAATTTTATAATCACCATTTTAACATGGATGAGGGACAGGAAGTGAGGGGAGAAATCAGGAAGGTGGTTAGCCTATAACCTGAAGAAGGAGAAAGAGAAGAAAGTGGTAAGCAAACTTCAGGAAGAGGAATGTACCACCAAATGGAAAATAAAAAGAAGATAAGTCAGGAGTTTTACAAGAAGTTATATGTCTATGAAAAAATTTCAGAGGAAAAAATAATACAATACTTGGGAAAAAGCTAACTTACCAAGAGTGTCTGAAACAGTGAAGAATATGCTAAATGAAAGAATAACAATGGTAGAGGCTAGTAGAGGCGATTAAAAGAGAAAAGAATATAAAACACCAGGTCCAGACAGCCTATCAGCAGAGATCTACAAAAAACTACAAGATACATTAAGCTTGTCAATGTTAGAGGTATATAATGAAGTTTTGTTAGAAGCTAAGATATCACATACATGGGCAGAAGCTAATATTACTCTAATCCCGAAAGAAGATTCAGATTTAACACAAATAAAGAATTATAGGCCAATATCCTTATTAAATGCAGACTACAAAATATTTGCTACACTAATAGCTGAAAGACTTAAGAGATTTTTGAATGAGTTCATAGACCCTGATCAAAATGAGTTTTTACCTAAAAGGCAAATTAAAAATGTGAGAATTATCTTAGATACGTTGGAGTATTATGAAGTACACTGTGAAAAGCAATTGGCATTGATCTTTCTAGATGCCCAGAAAGTCTTTGATAATGTAAACTGGCAATTTATGATGCAACAATTAAAGTGCATGGATTTTGGTGAAAAATTTATAAATACAATTAAGGCAATTTACACAACACAGAGAGCAAAAGTGATTGTGAATGGAGACTTGATAGATAATTTTTATATTTAAAAAAACATAAGACAAGGATGCCCATTGTCTCCACTGCTATTTATACTAACATTGGAAGTGTTAATTAGAAATATTAGGCAAGATCCAGAAATAAAAGGAATGGAAATAAAAAAAGAAAATTATAAATTACAAGCGTTTGCAGATGACCTGGTTTTTATATTAGAGGAACCATTAGAAACCAGACTAATAGGTAAAATAGAGGAGTATGGAGAAGTTGCAGGACTGAAAATAAGTAAAGAAAAAATTAAAATATTAGTCAAGAACCTTACAGTTAAGCAGAAAAACAAATTAACAAAGAAGATCTTCAGATAGTAAAGCAAGTGAAATATTTGGGAATTCATTTAACAGCAAGATGTGCAACAATTAAAGATGACAATTATACAAAGTTAATGCAACAAATTAAATTGGACTTGGAGAAATGGAAGAATCTATAACTTTCTTTTTTAAACTTTTAATAAATTTTATTTTGTTTGTACAAACTTCACATCTTTGCAACACATTACATTTTGTTACCTATCTGTTGTGTCCGTTTTATCTATACCAATAAATCTTTTTTAACTATGACTTCATATATTTGTGCATTTACATTATTTCATACATTTTTTTCATTCTATATATAAGTCTATATGTTCTATGTATAGCAGTTTATACTATGTTTATGTCATTTTGTAAAATATATATTTGCTATAGTCTATCTCAAATTTCAGTCTTTTAATCCTTTTCCAGTTTTGTAGTTGTCTATTGTAACCCTTTTCCGGTTTTGTAGTTGTCTATTGTTTTGTTGATCTTTCTTCCTTTCTTTTTTGCTTTCCTGGTTTTCCCCTCCTTTCCTCTAGCCAATTGTACAATAAATCCCATACGGAGTAGTATTCAGATTCGTCTTTCTATTTTAGTTCTTTCGTGAGCTTATCCATCTCTGCACATTCCAATATTTTTTTAATTACATTTTCTTCTGTTGGTATATAATTATTTTTCCAGTTTTGTGCAAATATAATTCTCGCTGCCGTAAACAATGTGTAAAATTAAGTATCTATTTTTTTTTCATAATTTCCTTTTATAATCCCTAACAAAAATGATTCGGGTTTTAGTGCAATTTGGTGTGTAGTAATCTCCTCTAGCCAATCTTTTATTTTTTTCCAATACTGGGATGGGAAAGACAAGATCCATAGCTATTTCCAAAAACATTTAATTAGAAAAGCTCTACTACAAACATGGTTAAAAATCAAAACAAAACATTATAACATAATCCCAACCTGGCTAACCTGGAAGAACTGATATACCCGAACGTATTGGACACAAACAAGATAATAAGATATAAAGACATATTAGACAACCAAGAAAGGCTAAAAACAAGGCAAGAATTGAAAGACGAGGGAATAGATATTGGCTGGTGGCCCTATTTACAAATACAGGCAAGGTATAAAAAAGACAGGGAAAGGGACGGATTCTATAAGGCGCCGCAAAAGCTGGATAAAATTTTACAGGGAACCAAAGAAAAATTGATTAAAAAATATATCACAACTTATTAAAATTTAAAATGGAAAAAGAAACTGTGAAAGAAATGATGATAAACATGGGTGATAAATTTTGGGTATGGAATAGAATTGATGGAATGGGGAAAAATTTGGGAAATAAACTACAAATAAACGATGGCAACGGCTTATAGAGAGAACATGTACAAGATGTTCTACAGATGGCACCTTCCACCAGCGAGAATTGCAAAAATGTTCCCGGAGTGTTCACCTATCTGCTGGAAATGCAACAAACAACATGGAACATACTACCATATGTGGTGGATGTGCACAGCTGCAAAAAAGTATAACTTTCAATGATAGGGAGAACAGCTACTATAAAAATGAATATATTACCGAAACTACTTTTCTTATTCCAAATAATACCGATAAAACTAGAGAAAAAATATTTTGAGGAACTAAATAAAATAATTTTGAAATACATCTGTCAAGGGAAAAAAGCAAGAATAAGATTGGAAATGCTACAGGTGTCTAAATGCAATGGGGGTTTCGGGCTACTGGACTGGAAGTTGTATTACCAGTGCTTACCATGTGCTTACATGGGTGAAAGACAGAATAAACTTGAGACATAGAAGATTGTTGTTACTAGAGAACCATGATCTTCAATTAAGGTGGCATGCTTTTCTGTGGCATGGAAGGAATAAAGCATATAGATATTTTCAAAGACACTATATGAGGAATGCTTTATTTTTAATATGGGAAAATCTCAAATAAAAAAACTATAGGAAAATACCAATCTGGCTTTCTACAATAGAAGCATTGATATATCCAAATATTGTCAATTTGGAAAAAAATGTATCTTAAACGAGGAAGGGGAACTTAAAATTAGACAGGAATAACAGAACCAAGGGGTGGATCTAGCATGGTGGCTGCACTTGCAAATACAATCAAGATATGAGAAAGACGTGAAAATATGGTTTTTTAAAATAAATAACCAACAATACTTGATCAAATACTTTTAGGGACAGATGAAAAATTGATAAGGAAACTACTGTATTTTTCGGACTGTAAGATGTTCCAGATTATAAGACGCACATTAGCTTTACAGGAGGAAAACAAGAAAAAAAATCTTCCTCTGCCTCCCAGAACCCCTGCGATATTCATCATGCTAGCGTCCTTGCAGCAAACAGCAAACAGCCTGGTCAGCTTCAGCACATTATCGCAGCCCCAGCACATGGATTGTCAGGGCTCTGCTCTGTTGAGCCCACCACTGGTCAATTGAGTTGAGCCGCTGCACCGCCAGGGAATACTGGAGCCTTCTCTGCCAAGCATTGGCGATTGGATTTTCCTCCCAGAATACCGCCAATCAGCTGTTCTAGGCAATGGGGATCGTTGCAGCCCGTTCGCCGCAACCCATTCACCGCGATTGGGGGCAAACGAGCAGCGGTGGTGGTGATGGCTGCCACTTAGAACAGCTGATCAGTGCCGCACCAACCTCCTTCTGCATCGCAACATTCACTCTATAAAACACACAGACATTTCTTCCCATTTTGCAGAGTGTGCATCTTATACGGTATATAGTTACTTACTAAGCTTTAAAATGCAAGATGAACAAGTTAAAAAAACATTGATAGCATGGACGAAAATTTTTGGCTATGGTATAGAATTAGATACATGGCAAAAGCTTTGGGATAGAAATTATAAGCTGAAAATGGCCACTGCATATAAGGAAAACATATATAAAATGTTCTATAAGTGACATTTGCCACCAGCAAGATTAGCAAAGGTGTCTAGAAATATGTCCACCAAATGTTGGAAATGCAATCAGATACCAAGTACTTATCATATGTGGTGGACATATATGAGGGCAAGTAAATATTGGACTAAAATACATATGTAGTTAGAAAAGATGATAAGCAGCACATAGATTTAAAGTCAGAAATATTTTTGCTAGGTAGAATACCAGAAACCTATGATAAAGGAACTATATACTTAATACTTCATGTATTGACAGCAGCGAGAATTGTATTTGCACAATTTTACAAAAATTAGAACATCACACCAGACGAAAACATAATTTGGAAAATATTGACTGTGTAGAGATGGATAGACTGATATTACAAATAAAAGATAAAGGAGTATTATTCAACATGGGATAGATTTTATCAGTGGTTAGATATGAGAGGTAGAACTTAGAAGAAAGATTATTGTTATGTGTATGTAAAAGATGAATACTATCTGCGACTATAAGTTATTAATAGAAGCACAAATAAGTTAATGCAACTATAATTATTATAATTACTACATATATTATTACCGTTACTATATTTGGTGTTTTCTCACTAAAATGAAATACCTAGACAACACACTGTTTTCAAAATATTTCAATATAAATAAATAAAAATATTACAAAAAAACCCCCAAACTTCTGGAGGTAAACCGTTCCACCGATTAAAAGTTCTCACGTCAACTATCTTTTCGAAAAAGGACGCCTGTGGAATCTGCTTTCTTGAGCTGCCTAGTAAATCTGAAGAAGCTCTCGGGACCAATACTGTACCTTGTTCTTTAGGAATAAGACACGTTTTCAGCCACGATATCCCGCCAGATATAGTAAGCCGCTTCTCTTTTCCGGGGAGAAAGTCGTCCCTTCTCTGACATTTTTTAATTTCTATGGTGAAAGAGAAATGGGCGGAGTTCGAAATTGCGTTGAGGAGCATTTACCCAATAAGAAAACGAACGAAAGCCGTAGCGGCTGAATTATGCCTGTGATTACGAGTAAGGGGAACAGGACGGGTGAAAGTAAGAGCCCCGGAACTGAGAGGCCGGTCGGCATTCGGATGCGTATAATTGTTAAAAGATTTATAAATATAAATCCTTCTAATATATACATGCATATATTTGTATTCGGTGATTTGAAGCTGTTATTACTTGAATAAGGTAATACGTCACTAATATCAAGTCATGCCTTCTCTCTCCGGCGTCTCAAGTTAGTCTAATTCAGTTGAGGCATGTTATTGGGGTTGGTGAAAGAAGATAATGTGGAACCTTAGCATTGCGGTGAAACGGAAGCAGCTCTGCTGGCTGGAGAATTCTGGGAGTTGAAGTCCACAAGTCTTAAAGTTACCAAGTTTGGGAACCACTGCAGTAAGCCATGGGCAATGTATGGATTCTTTTCCCTCCACATTTCTACGAGAGTGTATTTATTTAAATAACGCCGAACTATCAGCCTTTTCAGCTGTGTTTCAGTGTTTTTATTCATTTAGTGAATAAAAGTGATATATAATTATTGTATGTACATTGAGAGCTACCGCACCGGAAACAAATTCCTTATTGTGTGTCTGATCACTTGAGCAATTAAAAAATTCTATTTGTCCACGGGTCTTGGCCTAAGAATTTCCTGTGAGTTTGTATGAATACATGCTGTATTCTAGAAAGGTGAATGAGAGGTCTGTTCCATTAGACTGCAAATTTGCTTTTTTTTAAAAAAAACTCAGGACATATGAATTGTTCAGGGTTAGTGGAAAGAGCTACTTTAGATAATAAAGGGCGGCAATACTTAGATTTATATACCACTTTAGAGTGTTTTACATCAGAGGTCCCCAACCCCTGGGCTGTGGCTGAGTACTGGGCTGTGATCTGTTTGGAATCAGGCTGTGGAAGCTGCAAATAAGTGTGCAGCTCCATTTGCGTGAGCGATGGTGGGTGAGTGTGCACATTCTTGCAGGTTCATTTGTGCAAATGGCTGGCAAGCACACGTGGACACAGATCTATTTGTGAGCAGCGGGCATGCATGCCCGCCACTCATGCAAATGGAGCTACGCACATGTGCATGAATGTTGCTTATACAAAACCATACCCTCCTCCCTTTCCCCGCCAGTCTGCCAAGCCAGAAAGGGCTTTACAGCACTCTCTCAGCAGTTTACAGTCAGCATATTGCCCCCAACAATCTGGGTCCTTATTTTACAGACCTGGAAGGCTGAGTCAACCTTGAGCCAGTCAGGATCAAGCTCTTGTTAGCGGGCAGAGTTAACCTACAATACTGTATTCTAACCACTGCACAACCACAGGATTTTTTTAAAAAAGATTTTTATTTTTTGTTCTCTATACAATTATAGGTATACATTCACACAGTTATTATTCTTTTTTACATTCATTTTTCTTGTACATTTGTCGTTCCATTTACAGGGTTATAAGTTATAACTTAGCACGTGCCTTGTGGTGCCTCTGCCAGCTCAGGGCAGCGGGCTCAGCTGCAGCCCGGATGAACCGAGGAACTGCGGGTAGCCTCCTGCATTTTGCACCCCCTCCTAACCCCAACCAGTTTTCGCCTGTGCCTCTCTGCCATTTTGGGGCAGCCACCTCCTTGGCCAGCTGGCTGGTCTTGCCGGAGAATGGCCATCTTAGCATGAGATCGGCAACTCAAGTTTCAATAATACAAAGGAATGCTAAAAGACCGCAAATTGTTCACATTTTTGAGAATGAGGATGCTATCTATTCTGTGATGGAAAAATTAGCCAATAATGTCTCCTTGTACAAATATGCTATTATTATATAACTTGTACCACAGGATCTTTAAAACAAATGCTAAGATAGCCCTCAGCCTTTAACAACTCATGGGTGTGGCAGGAAAGGTTGGCGGCAGAAGAAGAGAGCAGTGGCAGAAGAAAGCAGTGGCGGTGGGAGGAGAGGGCAGTGGCAGTGGGAAGGGCAAGATTAGCATGCTCCCAGCCACATCCTGCGGCGCCTCCGACTGCCAGCTCAGGGTAGCACACTGAGCTGCAGCCTGGACAAGCCGAGGAACTGCGGAGAGTCTCCCATGTGTTGCACCCCCCTCCCAGCCTTCTCTTGCACTTCTGTGCCATTTTCGGGTGCCCAGCTTGCTAGGCTGCCCCTGTCCCCACCACGGCTGCAACAGTGGTGGCTTCGGGAGATGCTGGCCAGTGGAAAGGCGGCTGCCCAGCCTGGCAAGATTCGTAGCCACATTGCTACGAAGCTTGCTGGGCCGGGAGGCCCACTTCCCACCAGCCAGTGTCTCCTGAAGTCTGCAGCGGGAATGGGGGCAGCCTGGCAAGCTTCACAGCCACCATTGCAGCCACAAGGGGGACAGGGGCAGCCTCGACTGTCAGCATTCCAAATATCATCCAAAATTAAATCAGAGTCCAAGGCAAAGTATTGCTCTAAGTTCCAATTTATTAAGAGAGACATGTTGGCACATCTGTGGAAAACCCGAATCTGAAAGCTTCCCGGTTATCCCCACCCAGTCGAAAGTTCATGATCTTGCCCCCACACCCACAAGTCTATCACATGGTCCAATCTTCCACTGCCATGCTGGCAGTTCCACCCATCCAGTTCCGGTCAGGCTCAAAGGTAAAGAGAACAAAAAGGAATTTGGTTTCTAGAAAGGAATTTTTTATTTTGACAACAACACATTCTACTCCTTACTATTCCCCCTCCCAATTACCCACTAATGAAACAGCATAGTAAAATAAGAGAGAGTGTGCCAGGCCAAAGATTCCAGCTTTTCACCCAAGTAGCTTCAGACAAGGTATACCCCTTCCAATGCACTAAATACTGTAAGCGACCCCTATACAGCCTGGAGTCTAAGATTTTTTTCACCTCATAATGTGTTTCCCCTTCTACCACTACAGGAGGAGGGAGAGCTTGGGTGGATGGTCTTATGCTGTATCCAATTATTGGCTTCAACAAGCTACAATGAAATACTGGGTAAATTTTCCCTAGAATTCTGGGTAGACTGAGTTGAACTGTAACTGGGTTAATTATCTTCACTATGGGGAATGGACCAGTGGTGGGTTTCAAAAATTTTTCGAACCTACTCTGTGGGTGTGGCCTCCTTTGGGGAGTGGCTTGCTGGCCATGTGACCTGGTGGGAGTGGCTTGCCGGCCATGTGTTCTCTCTCTCTCTCTCTCTCTCTCTCCTTCCTTTTGTCTCTCTGTCCTTTTTTCTTTTTTTCTTTCATCTCTCACTTTTTCTTTTTTATTTCTTTCTTCCTTTCTCTTTCTCTCTCTGTGTGAGTTTCTCTCTGTGTGTGTGTGTGTGTGTGGCTCTTTGCCTCTCCCTCCCTCCCTCCCTCCCTCTGTGTCTCTCTATGTGATTCTCTCTGTGTGTCTGTCTGTCTCTCTCTCTGTGTATCTCTCTCCTCCCTCCCTCTGTTTTTGTGTCTGTCTCTCATTCCCTCTATCTCTCTGTGCATCTGTCTGTCTTGTCTGTCTCTATCACACACACACACACACACACACACACACATAGAAACAGACACACGGACACATACTGTGGTCACCTTGTTGAGTGTTCCAATCACATTTGAAACACTCAACAACTGGCCTGTATTCATGGTTTTTTGCAGCATTCTGCAGACATGGGGGCAAAATATATGGTTAAAAGTACCTGGCAACAGCATTCTTCCCTGGGGGGCTTCACAGAACATCCCAAGACCAATGGCTCCGGGATGAGGGACGGAATCTTTGCCGGGGGCCAATAAAGCTTCATCTACCAGAGGCAGCAGGACCAAAGCCCCTCTCCCAACTGGCCCTTCCTCTGAGGGCGAGGGACCCAGCTGCCCCGCTGCCTCTGGCTTCCTTCCGAGAGTCTCCACTCTCTGGGGCTGTAATTGTGCAGGCTGTGCGTACGTGCTTATGTTTTCCATGGGGGCTCCGGAATCACTCCATGCCTTGGAAAACAAAGGCGCGCGCGGGCAGCGGAGCAGCCAGGACAAGGGAGTGCAACCCACATGGCTTGTTCAAACAGCAAAAGAAGGGACAGGAGAGGAGTTCGGCTGTTTGAAAAGCCCCGCTTGGAACTCCTCTCCTGTTCCTTCTTTTGCTGTCTGTATATGCAGTGTGGGTTGTGCTCCCTTCTCTTTCACAGCCACCTCGTTTCCAATTGGGGAAGGGGGGAATAAATCAATTTTTCCGTCCCTCTCCATGGATCCCCACCCCAATTGGAAACGAGCTGGCTATGAAAGACGGGAGTACAACCCGCACGGCTTGTTCAAACAGCAAAAGAAGGGACAGGAGAGGAGTTCGGCTGTTTGAAAAGCCCCGCTTGGAACTCCTCTCCTGTTCCTTCTTTTGCTGTTTCTACATGCTGAGCGGGTCATGCTGCATTGTCGGCAAGGGCACTTTGCAGAGACAGGGGCCAGGAGCGGTACCAGCGTTCCTGGAAGTTAATTACTTCCGGGTTCACCAACCAACTGGTCCACACGAACTGGGGTGATCCGGGAGGAACCCACCCCTGGAATGGACCTAGAAATTTTGGACCTAATTTCTTGCTAGGCATTCTTAATCTTATGTATTTGGTAGATACAAAAACTTTGTCCCCCACACGAAAGGGAGGTTGGAGCGAGCGACAAAGCATCCACCAACAAGTTCCTCCCTGCAGGGATGTGTTTAAGTTTGAATTGGAACCTTTGAAAGTATTGTGCCCAGCGAACCTGTTTGGGGGATAGTCTTCGATGGGCTTGGAGAGCTTCAAGGTTTTTATGATCAGTCCAGACCTCAAATGGCATATTCCCCCACTCTAGGAGATGTCTCCACGTGAGCAGGCACCACCTGATCGCCAATGCTTCTTTCTTTCAAATGGCCCACCTCCTTTCAGTAGTGGTGAGTTTTTGGGAGATGTAAGCGCACGGCAAGAGGTGGCCTTTATTCTTTTGCAGTAGCACTGCAGCTACCACTACATCACTGGCATCCATCTGGATTATGAATGGTCGCTCTGGGTCGGGGTGGACAAATAGCCGTTTTACTTTCTCAAAGACTTTTTGACAGTCCTTTGTCCACTTTAGGGGTTGGTTTGCTTTTGGCTTTGTTGGAAAAGGCCCTCTTTTTAATAGTTTTTTCAGGACTTGCCGTACCAGCTTTACATGTTCTTCTAGGGTTTCAAGATGTCATCAAGATAAACAAGCACGCCGCAGTACAGGTGCTCATATAGCACCTCATTTATGTACTGCATGAAGACTGAGGGGTGCTCCTTGTAGTCCAAATGGAATGACTCTGTATTGAAAACTGCCAAGGGGGGTGTTAAAAGCGGTCTTCCATTCATCTCCCTCTCTGATTCGTATGCAGTAATATACCTCTTTCAAGTCCAGCTTGGTGAAAATCTTGCCTTTAGCAAGTTCAACATATCTTTCATGAAGGGAAGGGGATAGGTGTTCTTTTTGCATACCGCATTCAAGGCTCACAGATCAACACAGAGATGAACCCCGCATCTTTCTTTTCTCTGAAGAGCATTGGGGCCGCTACTTTCAACTTCGCTGGTTCAATAAAGCCCCGTTTCAAATTGGTGTCAATGTACTTCCTCAATTCAACCATCTCTTGGGAGTAATGGAGTACCTTTTTGGCTTTGATAAGGTAGGTTTGAAGTCTATTGCACAATCTGTGGGCTGGTGAGGGGGAAGATAGTTGACATCTTCCTCACACCTCTGCCAAGTCCCAGTAGTCTTTTGGCACTTGTTGGACCCTTGGGGGTTTGGTGTCTGTTGCTGATGTTGCAGGTTCTGGACGGTCTGGGCTGTTGGGTTCAATCGTTCCTGGGTGACCTTTTGGCTCCACCGGTGGTAATGACCCAAAATTGATAATCAATTTCCTAATGCTGTTCTCCCACTTTATTTGGTAATTTTTGAAGCTCCCCCCCCCAATTAGTGTTCCATCCACTTGCTCAAACCGAATGGGATGAGTTAGGGGTCTTGTCTGTATGCCTAGCTGTTCCACAATCAACATGCTGATTAAGCATCGGGTGCAGCCGGTGTCCACAATTGCCCCAACTTCCCCCTTCCCCCGCTGGGCTGGGCGAGGCTGGTTGGGGGAGATGGTGCCGGGGCTATTGGCCTCAAGGAAGTTGTTGAGCATCTCGGAGGAGGAGCTGCGCTCGGGCTCCCCCAAGTCTGTGGCCCAGGAGAGTGAGATGTCTAGGATCTCAGAAGAGAAGTCCTCGGTGTGCCACCTCACGGGGCACCCAGGGGCCGCCCCAGCCCCCCTGCACCTCAGACTGACACCGCCACTGCCGCCCCATTGAACCCACTTTGGCGAGGCCGTAGCTGGCTCACTGTGAGGGCGGGTGGAGAGCGCACATGGCTGGCCAGGCTGAGGAGATGCTCTGCCTCCACTGCAGCTCCACTGGGCTGGCTTAAGGGTGGGGGGAGGCGGCTGAGGGATGGTGCAGGTGGCACCCCGCCGCAGACAGCAAAGGCCCAGCAGGAGGGGAGGGGGAGGCCAAAGGGCTTTGGCTCCCCTTGGCAGAAATGGCCGAAGCTCATCAGAGGAGGGGCGGAAAGGGGAAAAGGTGCGGCCGCAGCCCAGCCACACATATAAAGGGACCATCGGGACAAAGCTGGAGAGAGACCGAACTGTTCCGAATATACTATATTCACTAAGTGAACGCTATGGTAAACGACGCAGCTCAATTCCAATACAATGTCACACGAAATAATTAAATCAAAATGAAAATAAATTTAACTCTATGAAAATTCAATATAACAATGCAATCGGAAACATTGAAATGGAATCATGAAATATTTAGTATAGCATGTGTTGCTTTTATGTCCACCAGATGGCGCTGGAAATATTGAAATGGAATCATGAAATATTTAGTATAGCGTGTGTTGCTTTTATGTCCACCAGATGGCGCTGGTTTTCAAAAAAGCATGTTTTTACAAAAAATCATGTTTTTATCTGTCACAGGTGTGGCATCTATGTAATATACATATATAAAAACATTCACGTATTTGAATGCAATGTTGTGTCAAAATTTCAAAGCAATCGGTGAAGAACTTTCGGAGATTCGCAATTTTGAACAAACAACCATTACATTTTTATTTATATAGATATGCAAGAAGTTTTTATTTTTATTAAACAACACAAAAAATCATCATCTTACATTACATCTTGTAGAAAGTGTGTCAATTGGTTACAATTAGCTTTCGTGCATCTCTTCCAAGTCATTACTTATATTCATATCAGATGTCAAAGATTCTTAATGAATCTTATTATCAACATAGCATAATTCTCATTTGACTGAAATTGTTTTAGTGTCCTTTTGCCTAAAATAATCCATAGTTAAAAACACAAGCACCTGATGGCATTTCATTATTTATTACAAAAATCATCCAATAACCTTAAGCCTTTATAACATATTCTAAGTAAAGATTAGTTGACAAAGTTTCTAACCCTTTTTTTTTCCCAAGTCACTGTTTACAATTTGTGTCCAGGTTCCTTTTGTTATGGAACTGTAACTGTATCCCTTATCATTGTCATTCCATTATTAGTTGTTATAGTTAATATTAACAGAAGATCCTTTACTGTTTATATCCATTTTCTTCTCATCAAACCAACACTTATTGCCATTATTGATTATTTATTTAACATAACAATCTAAAAGTTACTAAATTACTACTTACTAATTATAAAACTTAGTTAATTTTTTGTTATCAACTTTCATATATCCAAGAACATTACACCTTTATAACATATTCAAAATAAAGATTAATAAACAAAATTTCTAAGCCTTTTTTCCCAAGTCACTGTTTGCAATTTATTCCTTATGTTAAACCAATATATATATGTGTGTGTGTGTGTGTATGTGTGTGTGTGTGTGTGTGTATAAAATTAACTATATTATCATTTCATTATTATTGTTATCATTAATATTTGTTAACAAAATCATTTACTACCTTATTACCATTATCAACTATTTATTTAACAAAGCAATCTAAAAAATGCTAAATTCCTACTTACTAAGCACCAAACCTAGCTACTTTTTTATTATCAACTTTCATATATCAATCTGTATCCTTCCAGAAGTCATATAGTTTTATTTCTTTTGCCATTTGTGGAATTAATATTCTGTTTATTGCCTTAGTAAAGTTTTTATGGACATCTCTCTGCACTTTGTTACTTGTTGCATTTCTCAGATAATCTTGGTGGCCTCCATTTGCTACTTTAATTAATTTATCTTTGGTTGTCGATCGTGCTTCTGGTAAGGTTTCTCTCCTTAAAACCATCATTTTCCCCTTTTTTCTTCTTCTGTGCCTTGAAATTCGGGGTAGAGCTCCAGTCCATCAAATTCCCTTTTCCATACTCCCATTATTTCAGTTTCAATCACTTTCACTCCACAAATCAAATCATTAATTTTCTTATCTTTATATTCATTTTTCTCTTTAATTTTTGGGGCTCCATCTCCATCATTTTTTTTCTAGTATAAACTCCATCTTCTTTTCAATTCTCCGAGTTACCTCCAATAAATTTTGAATTCCATCCCAAATCTTTTGCAAAATTAAAGTTTCCTCTTCTGAAAATTGATCCATATTTCCAAATTGTAAATTACTGCCACTTTAGCTCAGAGGTGTAGAGAACAAAAGATGACCTTGGTTTCTAGAAAGGAATTTTTTATTTTGACAACACATTCTACTCCTTACTATTCCCCCTCCCAATTACCCACTAATGAAACAGCATAGTAAAATAAGAGGGGGTGTGGCAGGCCAAAGATCCTTAAAGGAACCAGCTGCAGGCCTGACACTGACAAGTGTTCACCTCTGGCTGCATGCCATTTTCAGGCGCCCAGCTTGCCGGGCTGGTTGGCCCCTTCCCACTGGTCAGCATCTCCCAAAGCTGCCATCATTGCAACCGTGGCGGAGACGGGGGCAGCCCGGCAAGCTGGTCACCCAAAAATAGCACGGAGGTGCGGCTGAAGGCTGGAAGGTGGGTGTAAAATGCCCCTGCCCCTGCCATGGGTGCAATGACGGTGGCTTCGGGAGATGCTGGCCAGTGGGGGGGTGTGGGGGGTAGGCTAGCATGAATCTTACCTGTGTGTAGGCAGGAGGACCAGCAAGAGATGATCCCTCTAATATCCTGTCCCAAGCCATGAGGGGCTTTAAAGGTGACAACCAGCATCTTGAATTGCACCTGTAAGCAAATTAGCAACCAATGCAACTCCTGCAGGAAAGGTGATACAAGTGTACACCGAGGTATGAACAAAATGATGTGGGATGCTGCATTTTGCACCAACTGAAGCTTCCAGATGTTCTTCAAGTCCAACCATATGTAGATCGCTCTGCAATAGTCAAGACGGAAAGTGACTTGGGCATGAATGACCGTGAGTAGGGATTGTTGGTCCAGGAAAGAGTATGTCTCTCAATCTACAGAATCCATTAGATTTGCGGGAAATGTGGAGAACTGCATAATTTCTCTTCTCTGTCCCATTTAATAATTAGAAATAGAAAGTAGATTATACCCCAGTTAATAAGAAAAATAATTAACCCTTGCAGGATGCAGTTTCCAAAGTACCTACCCAACTAAATAACTCCCAGGACATCCAAATGTTCATTTTGTGTATTTTTTTTCCAGATGCTTGGCCAAAACAGAATAATGTTCTTGCCAGGGATAGAAACTAGAACAGCCTGATCACATCACTCTCTGGGTGCTAGCACCTGATCAGCATTTTTATTAGACCCTTGAGGGCTCACTAGCCACAAATAAAATATTTATCCCATTAACATTGCAACACTCTTCCTATAGGTGCTGGCACAAGTGAAGAACTATTTGGGGCAAAGGTGATATTCACTAATTTGTTAATGTTTGTGATTATTACAACAGAAAACACCTAGTGACACTACATTAGGGGCAAATCAGAGTAGATGGAGGTAAAAAAATATTCAGAAATATTTTTCTCAGTTTCAACCTAGATTCCATTTCCCCATAAATTTTTCATCCAAGGACCTTCATAGCCAAGACTTTAGATAGATGAACTGTCAAGGTTCCGCGTAATGAACCCAACCAATTTACAAATTCTGAGACTTTTAACTTTCTCAAATAACTGTTTTATTGAGTACATCATTTCGGTAAGTTGTTGATGACTGATCTGACATTCCAAAGCTCCCCCCCCCCCAAAAAAAAGTATGTCAGCTGAGAAATGGAAAAAAAATGCCTGCGACAGTCCCAATCCATTTCAAAATTGACATGAATAGTCATGGGTTCCACTCTTGACATGGATGGGCATGCAAGCATAGATTCACCAATTGTAAATATCCAGATTATTCACATAGCAAAATATGCTGTATTATGCTAGAGCAATACAAAATTAACAGGAGGCCAGCATTTATTTACTTGTATATTATATATTCAGTACATATATTTGCAAGGGTTTGAAGTACATACATCAAGAGAGTAAAGAAAGAATCTTCAAGTCCAAACTCAGAGGAAATACAATCTTTAACCATACTCTTATTTTAGTCCAATATTTCCTTGCTTCTGCACATGTCCACCACATGATAGTATAAACCTATTGCTTGTTGACACTTCCAACATTTTGCTGACTTGTCTTTAAACATATTTGCTAATTTTTCCGGCGACATGCACCATCTGTAAAATATTTTGTATGTTTTCTTTGTAAGCTGTTGACATAGTTAATTTATAATTCCTTTCCCATAGTTGTTGCCACTTTTCTAGCTCAATTGTGTGGCCAAAATTCTTTGCCCAAGTTAACATTGTATCTTTAACCACTTCTTTTTCTAGCATAGTTCTTAATAGGTAGCTACCACATTTTTCGGAGTATAAGTTGCACCTTTTTCCCCGCAAAAAAGAGGCTGAAAATCTGGGTGCATCTTATATACTGTATACAGCATATTTTGCCTCCCAAAATTCCACCCCTTCACCAAAATGGCCATACATAGCTTTGTAGGAGGTTTTCAGAGAGCTGGGGAGAGCAGAAATGAGTGAAAAATGGGCCATTTATTGCTCAATTCCCCCCCCCAGCCCCCAGGAGCACTCCATAAGTCTCCTAAAGGCTATCCATGCCCTTTTTTTGAAAACAAATGGGCCATTTTTGGGAGGTTTGCAGAGTGCAATATATATATATATATTTTAATTTGCCTCTTCAAAACCTTGCTGCGTCTTATACTCCGGCACGTCTTATACTCCTAAAAATAGGGTATAGTGTTTCTTAATTGTTCTTCTTCTTCCATTCCCATAAGTATCTTATCCAACTCCCAACTTCCTAAGTTAAAACCGTACTCCCTTTTATCTTTTTCATATCTTGATTGTATTTGCAATTGTGAAACCCATCCTATATCAATCCCTTGTTTTTCTAATTGTTTTTGTTTTACTTTCCCCCTTTCTGTTAAGAGATCTTTGTATATAATAATATTTTTCATACTACTAATATTTTGATGTGTCAATGCTTCCATTGTTGAAAGCCACATTGGTATTTCTAAGTAATGTTTCCCTTTCACTCTTTCCCGTATTGTTAATAATCCATTCCTTACATAATGTCTTTGAAAATAGCCATGTGCCTTATTTTTGTTATACCACAAAAAAGCATGCCAGCCCAGTTGCAAATTGTGATCCTCCAATGTCAATAATCTTGTATTTCTCAATAAAATCCATTCTTTCATCCAAGCTAGCCCCACTGCTTGATAGTACAATTCCCAGTTTGGAATCCAAATCCACTTCGAACTCTTGCATCTTGCAACATTTTTATATTAATTCCTGCTATATATATTTCCCCACTATTTTATTCATACTTTCAAAGTATTTTTTCTCTAATTTTATTGGTTTTGTTTGGAATAGGTATAGCAATCTTGGTAATATATTCATCACCGGGGGAGGGCCTTCTCTGTTGCTGCTCTGGCCCTCTGGAACGATCTCCCCATTGAGATCCGGACCCTCCCTACCCTTCCAAATATTTCACTTTTTTCCCCACCTGTATGTCCAGGTTCCCCATCAACTCTCTTTTCTGTTTTTCTGTCATGTTTTCCACCAAAATTTTAGTTTTGTCTTTATTATTCTTCAAGCCTGCTACTTCTCCATATTCTTCTATTATTTCAACTAGTTTTAGCCCTGTTTCTATTGGATCCTCCATGATAAACACCAAATCATCCGCAAATGCTTGTAATTTATATTCTTCTTTTTTAACCCTCATAAGGTAACCCTTCTACCTCTTTATTTTGTCGTATTTCTCTATTCAAAATCTCTAGTGTCAGTATAAATAATAATTATGATAGTGGACATCCTTGTCTAGTTCCCTTCGTAATTGCTATCTTTCCTGTCATATCACCATTTACCATTACCTTTGCTGATTGGTTATTGTATATCGTTTTAATCATAATCAACTTTTATAATCCAAAGAGTAGATTAGTAGATTGATTGTAGTCCTGGAGTCAACCACATCTGCCCAAGCACTAGCCTCCAATAAACCAAGCCCTGTTCTTGGACCCCATCTTCAGGTTCTTGGTACCTTAATCCATTCACTTTATAATGCCAACGAGAAGTAAAAAAGGAAAAAAGATAGGAAGCAAAAGAAAAAAAAAGATTGGTGAAAAGGCACTCACCCCCCCAAAAAAAAATGGGGCAGGGGCACAAAATTAATTCCACAATGGTAAGCCACACCTCATTGCAAAGAGGCAAAAAAAGAGAGACAGAGAAAAAAAGAAGGAAAAAGATAAAAATTGCATAAGTAAAGGATGAGCCAAATGGACAAAAGGAGTGGGGAAAATAAGAATCTTTAGTATAAATTGTCTGGATTATCCAAAGTTCTTCTCCAAGTAAAAAAAAGGGGGGAAACACATTGTCAGAAAGACTTTCTCAGGAGCCCATTATAATGTAGAAAGAGAGGGCAAGTTAGTGTTCACACAGCTGGTCTTATTTTCTTTCTTCTAGAGGGACTTTATCATCAATTCGTTGTTGTCAGCAATAGTTCAAGGTCAACCCTTCTTAAGCAGCTTTTATTCAGGCAACATTTACTGCTAGATAGCAATGCAGACAATTAATTCATCATATTTATCTTTTAAGTTCCTTCCTTTGAAAGCAGCACATATACTAAAATTGGAACGATACAGAGAAGATTAGCATGGCCCCTGTGCAAGGATGACACGCAAATTCGTGAAGCGTTCCATATTTTTAGCCGAGAATAAAACTTAAAATAATGCAAGATGTACGTGAGAGAGGAGGCTTGAAAATGCCAAATTTAAAACTATACTATGAAGCAGTAGTTGTATCACTATTCAGTTACTGGATCAATTCAACAGACAATAGAACACTTAACATTGAAGGGCATGATTTGGTATACAGTTGGCATGCTTATCTGATATATGACAAGAAGGTGGATAAGAATTTTAAAAGTCATATTTTAAGGAATGCTCTATTGCATGTCTGGAAAAAATATCAATATAAACTAAACGACAAGATACCTATGTGGGCAATTCCCTGACATGCAATAGAGAACATAAGTATAGCACAAAAACAGGATGTAACTACATACAGACAGCTTCTTACTATAGAAAGAGGTGTATTACAGCTAAAACCCTTGAATGTACTAAAAGAGGAAAAGGCAATCCAAACATGGTGTCAGTATGGACAGTTACAGGCCAGATGGAAAAAAAGATCAGAAAATTGGTATTACGCAAAATGAGGACAATTTACTAAAACAAATTAGGGATCAAAGTCAAATGCATATAAAAAGGTTATATAATGTATTAATAGAAATGGATTCGGAAACAGAACTAGTTAAAGATTGCATGATAAAGTGGGCACAAAATTTTGAAGAACCAATAATGCTGGATACATGGGAAAAGATATGGGTAAGGAATGTAAAATTCACGCAAGCCCAAAATCTGAGAGACAATTTTTATAAGATGTTTTATAGATGGCATTTAGATCCTAAAAAACTGGCTTGTATGTATCTGAATTTACAACCTAAATGCTGGAGATGTGATTGTGTTGATGCTACATATTACCATATATGGTGGACTTGTAAGAAGGTTAAAGCATTCTGGATAAAATATGGTGGATTATGCAAAATATTTTTAAAAAGAGGATAAAGTTTACCCCTTAGTTATCCCTGTTAGGTATAACTACTGATTGTACTGTCATAGAGACTAACTTGATTTTGTACTTAATAACGGCAGCAAGACTGTTGGTGGCGCAATACTGGAAGAAGGAAGATTTGCCTACTATTCAAGAATGGACATTAAAAGTAACAAACTTAGCAGAGATGGCTAAAATATCAGCATATCTTAAGGATCACTCAGATGAGAAATATAAACTGGAGTGGAGAAGATGGATTGACTATATTAAATAAATACAGGACTAAGAAATTCCAGATAGTTTATGACTGAAAAAGCAAGGAATGATATAATCTGTTTAGAGTTAGCCTAACAAAAGAGGAGTTAAAACACAAATGAAAGAGGATACTAACTTTCTTTTAGTCTATTTTAGAATATGTTTGTTAAAGATTTATACCCTGTATTTTCTCTGGGAAGTCGGGGGGGGGGGGAAGGTTGGGAGGGGGTTGTGTTCGGGTGGGGAGGGTGGGGGAGGGAAGGTAAATATTTGTAAAAGCTTTTTTTAAAATTTTCAATTAAAAAAAAGAAAGCAAATCTCAAAGGTTATCAAAAGATACTGAGAAAATCAAAGGCATACAGTGAAAGTCAAAAACCAAAAGATTCCAATTTGTTTTCTAACCCTTATGCAGTTCTCGAGATCTATCGCTTCCTTTGTTCTGCTAATGGCTCTGTCTGTTCGCTGCTGGTCCGAGGGCAGGAGAGCTTAGTAATGTGCGCACACCCCACTCTGTCTCCTGCCTCTTTCTTTAAAACGTTTTCAACCGGAGGTTAAAAGTTAATTTACAGGAATGTTGCACTTTCGAGCAATCTTATTATCTTACCCAGACAATCACCACGCTGATTCCCAAGTTTTGTTGCAGTCCCTCAGCTGTGGTAGCTCTCAATGGCTGCCTTCCCTGCTTTGGGCCTGGTGGCAATTGCAGGCATTTTAGGGGAATTGTGAGTTCCCCAACCACACCCACTTGCACCTCCCCCTCTTCACTGTCCCCCCAGGACAGCTATGGTTAACCAACCCACAACACAGCAGGGAATCTGACGGTTTGTTGGCACACATTTTAAAGGAGCAACTAATGTTCCCCTTTTATCCCCATTTGTCTAGTCCAACTCCTTAAGCAGGAGGTTGGACTAGAAGACCTCCAAGGTTCTTTCCAACCCTGTTTTCTATGATTCTCCCATCGTATAAATTGTTTATGAAGCTATTGAACAGTACTGAGAGAACCTTGAGGTATCCCATTGTATATTTCCCTCCATTTGGATGCAGTTCCATTAAGGACTACATGTTGAGTGCAGTTGATCAGCCAGTTATTAATCCATCTGGTGGTGATGCTGTCCAATCCACATTTTTCTATCAATTAGCTCCAAAGGATTTTTTTTCTTTGAAGACATTTTGGTTCTCAACCAAGAACTTTCTTCATCTGAGAGGATAGTGGGAAATGGAAGGATTTACAGTATATTCCTTGCAGACAGATGGTCATTTGCATCATTTTAGAGGGTTGTTGAAGCACTAGGATATTTATCTGTGTCCTCCAGGTCACCTGAGTAGTGTTCCTGGTTCCTGTAATCTGCATTTCCCCTCTTTTTTCCTCTGGAAATCCATTCCTACTCCTACACCATTCAAAGGGTGTTCATTCCAAATCGTATAGCTAAAGGTCTGTAGAGATTCTCAGTCATTCAGATCATGGTTGTCTCAAAGCAGGTTGTGCTGCTTTTTCAGGAGGCAACTGGACTTTCTTGTTTTTTCTTTGAAGACATTTTGCTTCTCATCCAAGAAGCTTCTTCAGCCCTGACAGGTTAGTAGGGAATGGAAGGATTTATATTCCTTCCATAAATATATAGTCTTCAATGAGTTAACACTGGCTAACTCAATATGTGGACAGTTCAGTGCTACACAACTCCTTGCCTCCCCAGACTGCTGGCAGCCAAGGGCGTGCATTCACACACACACACACACACACACACACACACACACACACACACACACACACACACTCCATGTTTGCAGAGTTTTAGCCACAGAGGAAGGTGATGGCCTTCCCCCTAATCCCAGGCATGATTGGCAGTTTGTAAGCTCAGATGTGAATAAAAGTCTCCAAGTTTGGAATGGTGTGTGTGTGAGTGCGTGTGCAGAACACGCCAAAGGAGAAATTCTTCTCCCTATCCCAGACATCATTGGCATTTCCCTGTCTGGTGTCCCTGTCCAGCAAATCAGGAGGTGGAGGAGAATGCTGCTGGACATGGAAGCATGGAAGAGAAAGTTTGCAGGAAGGAGGAGCTGATGTCGTGATGACACAACATGCGATCTTGAAGCTCCAAGATCGCAGTCGATACTTTTGCCACTGGATGATCCTCTTGGACCTAAACCGTCCCGAAGAGACGGTGACAGAGGAGAATATGTCCTGCTGATCTCAGGGACTCCGCAAAGTCCCTGATTTACAGGAGAATCTCTTTTTGCGCAGCCATTGAAGCTGCTGAAGTTGGGACAGCTCCGGAATGGGAGGAAAATGAAAAGAGAAAGTGTGTCCATCTGGTGAGGAAATATTATTATTATAAAAGAGACTATCCCCCCAAAATTAAAGCTAAATTAAATTTGAAAACAGAAGAGAACAAGCGGCGAAATTAAGCTACATTAGACAGTGTGTTATCCTTTTTATAAAATTTTCTTTTACGGATGGAACTTTTGCCAATGTTTCCTATTCTTTAAATTGAATGGATTAGTTTTTCTTCTACTACTTTTTATATTCTTTTTTTTATACTTAGGGATTAAAATCTTTTTCCTTATTTTTATAATGCTGGACTGGATGTTTTTTTTTGCTCCATTTAAGAATTTTGTTTTCTTTAAGCCTGGAATATAAAGAAGATATAAAAGGAATATAAAGAGGGCTGTAATAACAGAGGGAAAGGAAGTAACACTGCCACTTGGAGGCTGGAGGCTTGGAAGGCTTGGAAATATAGTCTTTGCTTTTTTCTCTTTGATCATTTGACTTTGCATTTCAAGGTACTTCAGCTTGTTTACAGAGAGCAATAGTGAGAAGAGCATGGATTATTTATACAGGTGCTCTTCAGGAGCTTTATTGGCAGCTGGAGTGGAGCGAAAATAAAGCCTTGTCTTGAAAGATTATAAATGAACTTGCTTTAAATTTAATAAAAAGTTTTGATGCCAGAGTGGCAGTGTTTACAAGTTGGAAGAATGGCACAACATGAAAAAGAAATCTAAACATTGCAAAAGATTATGTTTGAGATTCAAAAATTATTCGAAGTAACAGAGAAAATTAAGAAGAGATTGGAGAGATCGTAGAACAGTAAAATTTGATGGAAAAATAGAGGATGTTCATCAAATGAAGAAAGTGGAGATCAGAGTTCTAAAAACTGAAGGAAAAAATAAACAAAGAGACAAGAAAATTGTTGATACTAACAGTGAACTGAGCGTGGTTGGAAATGGAAAGAGTGGAATATGGAAAGGGGAGATAGATGGACTGGAGCGCTACCCTAGATTTCAAAGTATAGAAGAAGAAAAGAGAGAAGAATTGATGGAACTAAGGAGAGAAATCTTGTCAGAAGCACTAGTGATAACCAAAGATAAGCTGATCAAAGAAGCAGATGGAGGGTTTTGAGCTTATACAAGAAATGCAATAACCAATAAGTTGCAACGAGAAGTCCATACAAAACCTACTAAGGAAATAACCAGAATACTAATGCCACAAATGGCAAGAGACATAAGACTGCATTATTACTGGAAATACACAGGTTGATATAATGAAAGCTTATAATAAAAAATTAAGTCAAATTTAGTTAAATTTAGAGCATTATGTATGAAATGAAGTGATGAAGTTAAATAATTGCTTGACAATGACAATTCATATATGTATTGGTTTGATAAGAGGAAATTTGATATAAATTGCTAATGGTGACTATGAAAGGAGGTTTAGAAACTCTGTTATTAAATATAACCAATTTTTATTTAGAACATGTTATAAAGATGTAATGTTACTGGATGATATTGGGAAGATGCCATTATGCCATTATGTGATTTTGCTTTAAATCTGGAATATTTGATATAAAAGGACGTAGAAACAATTATAGTCAAATGAAGGCTGAGGTATGATGATAGTAATATATATATATATATATATATATATAGATAGATAGATAGATAGATAGATAGATAGATAGATAGATAGATAGATAGATGATAGATAGATAGATAGATAGATAGATAGATAGATAGATAGATAGATAGATAGATAGATATGAATTGATATGAATTGTAGGTGATGACTGTGGAAGGGATGCACGGAAGTTTTTGTAACCAATTGACACACTTTCTACAATTTGTAATGGAAGATGGTTTTGTGGTTTTTGTGTGTGTTTTGTCTGTTTGTGTTTATTCAAAAATAAAAAAAATCTTTATAAAAAAAAGAAAGTTTGCAGGAAGCAGTTCCCTTCGAATCCAACTTCTGCCTTGACAGATCTCTAGAGAGCAAGAGGAGGCTGCAGGGGAACAGTTCTCAAAAGGGAATCCCTGCTTCATGTGTGGTAAGGATGCTGGCTTGTTGGGGCAGCCTTCCCTCATGCAGCTCCCCCACTACCCCTTCCTCCTCTCTGTCAAGATGGAAGTTGGACTCAGAGGAAACAGCTTCCTGCAAACTTTCTCCTCCTTGCTTCCATACATAGCAGTGTCATCCTCCACCTCCTGTGGGAGGCAGGCAAGGCTGGAAGGGTGGATCCAGGGGTCTCCAGCAGAGGAAGGCAAGACCAAGGTGAGCACCAGAGACTTTGTAATCAAAGCAGCAATAGGATGGAGAATACCAGGAGAGACCAAAATGAGGGGGCAAGGGAATGGCGAAAGGGCAACAGGGCTGCTGGTGGCCAAGTGCTAAGGCAGGATTTCCCTCAGATCCTCCTTCCCTCTCATTCCAATCTCCCTCCTTCCCAGCATTCCTCCTTCTCATTCCCATCTCCCTCCCTTCTGCATTTCTCTAGGTTAAAGAGAAGCTCCTCTTCCCTATTACCCACTCCTCCCTTCTTGCTGCGATATCAGCTGGTTAATCTACCTGCATATTCTCACATACACAGCTGTGAGAGATTGAATCTGTGAATTCCCATCTCCTTCCTTCCCTCCCTCCCTTTCTGATTCCCATCTCGTTCCTTCCTTCATGCTCAGAAAGAGACAAGGGGGAGAGATTGCCAGCACTGCTGGTGGCCTTGCTGCAGGCAGCCGTGGCTTTCCCACATGGGGACAAGGGTGGTCCTGGGGAAAGGGAAGTGCTTATGTGCTGTGAAGACTGGCTGATGAGCAGGCCATGGAAGCGCTGGTGCCGGGTGCTGCACTGATGTACAACTTGGTAGCAGCCATCTGGGCTAGAACACAGTCAGATTTAGATCTGTGTGGCCATCCTGGAGGCAGTGGGCCCATGCACGTACACAGGAGACAGCGAGGTGGGGCAGTGTCCTGGGTGAAAGGGAAGTGCTCAGAACGCAGTCAGACAGGCACACCTACCCCACACATTTGTTGCCTCCTATACCCATGGGGTGGGGACGCCTTTCCGGTGGCTCCAGGACAGCCCCGCAGATATAAGACTGATCACATTCTGGCCCAGATGGCTGCTACCAAGTTGTAGATCAGCGTCCAGCCAGTGCCGTGGGCCGGTCCTTCGCTGTCTCCAGGAAGGCAGAAGTGAACCAGATCTAACCACATCAAGGGCCGGATCTGGCCCACAGCTCTTGAGTTTGACGGTTCCACCACAAAAACGCGAAGCCCTTATCCGCACCGACATAAGTGCAGAGGCAAATCCGCGCCTACTGAAGCACCCTAAACCTAACCCTAAACCTAACCCTAAATCTAACCCTAAACCTAACCCTGACCCTAACCCTGACCCTAACCCTGACCCTAACCCTGACCCTAACCCTGACCCTAACCCTAACCCTAACCCTAACCCTAACCCTAAACCTAACCCTAACCCTAACCCTAACCCTAACCCTAAACCTAACCCTAAACCTAACCCTAAACCTAACCCTAAACCTAACCCTAAACCTAACCCTAAACCTAACCCTAAACCTAGGGGATCGCAAGCGGGGCGGCAACGCACGGCGGAGGCAGGCCGCCCTCTTCTTCCTCAACAACATCTCCTTGGACGGGTGGCGGCCGCTGCGGGGCAAGCCCGCTTCGCCAGCCCCGGGAGAGCCTCAGCCGCCGCCGCTGCCGCGTCCTCGTCCGCCGGCAGCGCCTCCCCCGGAGGAAGAGGCAGGGCAGGCGGTGTCGGCGGCTGAGGCTCTCCCGGGGCCGGTGAAGTGGGCTTGCCCGGCGGCGGCGGCCGCCCGTCCAAAGAGGAAGGAGGAAGAAGAGGGCAGCCCACTTTGCCCCGTGCCCGCTGCCGCTGTCAGCCCGCAGGATCAGCTGGAGGAGGAGGGCTACCTTTGGAGGTACAGAGGCAAAGAACGCCCTTCTGTCGCCGCGCTGTTGTTGCAGCGGTGATGACGCGCGGTGATGATGTTGCGGCTTTAGCGACGCGGTTTAATCACTGCTATTTTGATGAGCGCGGTTTTGTCGTGCCACGGAGTTTGACACCCCTCTGGTAAAGGATTCGTGCTTGTAATTTCACAACTCTTTGTAACCCAATTTCTAAATTTCACTATGTACATCTTCCCATGTCAATTGATTTTGGTACTGCAAAGCAAAGAGTAAAAAAGAGATACCTGTTGCTGAAACCCATTGTGGCCTAAATTAGAGAACATCCCTGCTGCTGTTGTCAATTATATGAATATTGTCCTGTGCCATTGTACTCAGATGTAAATAGCAACTGGGAACTGTTCTCATGTTGTTTGTAATTGGTTTTCAGATTCAAACACTACAAGAACAGCTGCCGAATGGCACTAATGCCCAGCTAGCTCGTTTGCAGCAAGAAAATTGCATTCTCGGAGATGCTTTAAACCAAGCAACAAGCCAGACTAAAAGCAAGTAAATGGGAAGTATTACTTTGAATTTTTGAGCTGTCAAAGGAGATAAATTGAACTTTATAAATGTCTTTTTAAATATGACTTTGTAAGAAAACTTCATAACAACCTAAAAATCATTTTAATTAACTAAATGCATGTAAGAGTGCAGGGAAAAATAGGAACGGTAATTCTGTTTTTCCGGAGAGCACAGGATGGCTTCCTGTGTAAGGTAATTAATTTTTTTTGACTCATGTAGAACTATGTGATTTAGGTGAATTATGTAGTTTATACATGCTGCTTATTGTGAAGTGGATTGTGTTAATATTAAGCATTAATTTCTCTTATTGAATTTTGCCCTAAAATATTCAGATAATATAATTTAAATATTTATTCCTGATTTAGTGATGCATGAATAATCTGGGATCAAAACTGCATGTTTCAAGTAATATTACTAAATCTTCAGGCAGTACTTGGCCTATAATCATTCCATCTGAAGTTACAATGGTGCTGAATGTTTAGTAGTTACAACCAGTCTGGAATTCCAGCCATCCCAGTTTCCCAGAGGCTATGAGATTGCAGTTTGGGTGCTTGACAACCATTTCATACTTACATCTGGTTGCAGAGTGCTGAAATCATGTGATCCTTTTCTACTGGCTTCCTCAGAAAGTCAATAATAGAGAAGCTGTCAGGGAAGGTTGCAAGTTGCTGGGCTAAGTCTCCTGCACGCTGTCCACCCCCACCAGCCCTTTTGTGCTCATGCTGTGCCAGCCACTCATACACTTTCATGCACTTTCTCCAACCCACAGTGTAACTCCATACATGCTGACTCACAGCCCACCCTCCCCTACCTATGCCACTTCTCACACAGTCCTTTGCGTACTTGTGCAATTACACGACACCATTCCTGTCAGCCTTCCAAGGCAGGAAACAAACCAAATAAGCTAATTCTACTTTATTATAAGGATACATTAAAAGAATTTGCAAGTTGGAAAGTACTAATCTTCTACCTTTACAGTCTATGAATCTAGGAAGGGTTCTTTTCTGAGTCTTTTTCTCACACATTATGAAGCTGCAGGTTATTTCCTCCTTGTCTGACCAATCCCTAGACATCATTTCTTTGCCCCCCCTCCTTTTTTTCAGGTCTTTCTCACATATCATTACACTCTGTGATCTTATTGCATATTTCCCAATTTATTTATTTATTTATTTTAGAAAATTTATATTACTGCCTATTTGCAAATGATGACTCAAGGCAGCTTACAGGAATATAAAAACCTCATATAAAACAATAAAACTAATAAAAGAAAATAATCACATAAAATAATGTAACCCCCCCAAAAAGAGACAACACATCATACAAGACATTTAATGGGTTCCATCCCAATCTATGCTGCATACTGCACCCTCACATACCCACCCTAACCTTGCTGTACTGTAAATCCAAGGTCCAAATATAATGTTGAGTAACAAGGTATGGGTCTGGAAGCAGGAGTTCACAAAGTTGGAGCACACACATGGCAGAAAACAGATGGTTGTCTCCAACACTGCTTTGCTCCACATGTCAGTATAAGCAGGCACCAGCCAGTGCAATCCATTAGGAGGGGTGAGGCTGCCTCCTCATGAGTAGCCTCACTGATCTTCATTGCGCCTCCCTCGGTTCAGTTTTTTAAAATATTCTTTTTATTTTTTCATTTTCATAACACATAATCACATGTATACTATTACATAGCCAGCATCGTTTTGTATTATTAAATGTTTACATCAATTCATCTTACCATCAACTCCCAAAAGACAATTATTAGCTCTTCTGCTCTCCATACACCATATTTGTCCTTATCCATCACTTTTTTCTCCCTTTCTCCTCCCCCTCCCTACCTCCTTTCTTCCCTCTGTCATCCTTCCCTACTCTACTTCCCCTTTCTCTCTCCTTCTCCTCTCCCCCCTTTTCACTCCTCATTTTTCTCCTCCTCTTCCCCCCTCCTTGCCCTCTCTCCTCTTCCTCTCTTCTTCCCTTACCTCTCTCATTTTCTTCCCACTCTTCATCTCATTTGCTTGGTGTATTCAGCTTCTGAGCAAGTTCCATTTTATGTTGATGGTATTTATAGTTCCTTTTCAATATACATATTTAATTTTAACATATATTCTCCTCCTTTCTTAAAAAATAATAGAACAAAAAAGTATACATATATAGTCATTGTACTTTTAAATATACCCCACCTCCCCGCAGCCTAATTTTGGTCTAGAAGTAGACTTGGCTACAATTCCCAGCTATTCTCATTATCTTTATATAATTATACATCCTTACATGCCCCCAATTTTTGATTTTGTCTTTAAATCTCAGTAATTTCCGATTGTAGATATATTCCATGTTCCCTCTCCATTTTTCCATATCTTAGATTACCCTTAAATATAAATGACAAACTTCACTGTTCAATGTTCATTACATTTCCCTTAATCTATTATGTAAAATGACAAGCAGTAAACATCTCACTTTATTCATCATCTTAAAAATTATATATATATATATATATATATATATATATATATATATATATATATATATATATATATATATATATATATATATATATATATATATATCCATGTTTCATATATTTTAACCCATTTTTACTTATCCTTCTGTTGTCATTTTCAATCAATTCGCAACTCAGTTTAATTATCATATGTAAAAGTGAAACAGAAACCTCTGCTTTACAACCTCCCCATATCAGTTTCATATTTATCCATATTCCACATAGTTTGGCCTTTTTTAGTTATCTTTCCATTATTATGTTCAACCAGTTAGCAATTCCATTTTATTGTCATATTTAGGAATAAAACCTTTATCTTGCTTTATATTGTGTGCAAAGCTTGGACTCTTGAGCCTCTTGGCTGGAGAACTGGTTTGAGGCGGTGCCTGGTGCCCAGCTGTAGCCTTTCCTGGCCTATCTCCTTAGCCCAAAAGAGAAACAGTGGGAGGAAGCCTTTGGGCCAGAAGGGGAGCCAGGCCAGGAAGTCACATCCCTCATCAGAGACCCCTGAATGTACCTTGCAAGGTCGTCTTTTGGAACAATCTATTGCAGTTTGGATCCACAGTAAGGTCCTCTGGTACTTGCTTGTCCTCCTGAGCTTCTGGCAACATGACCAGACTGGCAGCAGGCCAGAGAGCCATGTGGCCGAGGTCTAGCTAGAAACTTATGGTTGTGGGTTGAAGCCTCCTTAGGATCCTGGGGAGCTTTGAGCCAGACCCACTTCACGGGATCATTGGGGTGGGGGAAAAGGAAGAGGTGGGAGTGTTGGCATCTACATCCCATTACGTTGATCAGCAGGAAAGGCAAGGTAAAAATCAAATCCATTTGCTACCATTTACTTTGAAATAAATACACAAAATTTCCTTCTTCTTGGCTCCGCTCTTCTGCACTTTCCAGCTGGGGGGAAGGGCTCACCAAGCAGGCTCCCAAGAGGCAGTTCTGCCCCCCCAAACATGACGAGTCATGTTCCCTGTTTCCCTTCCTACAATGGCAGCGGCACGGAGCTCGGAGCGTTCACGCTGTGCTGAGCCCCAAACATGGGATCTGTCTCCCACCTCCAGCTCCTTCCTCTAGGCTGCACCTCCTCCTTCCCATCAATGCTGGGAACTGCGCTTGCAGCTCCGGCGACTTTCCCACAAGGGAGAGGCCGAGAACTGGAGCAGGAAGGCTGGTGTCTGGTGGCAATACTTTGGCCGTGCCCAAGGAGGCAGTGATGACAGAGGAGACACACCAAGCTGGCACGGACCTAGAAATCTCTCCGCGTGGGCTTGAAGGGCGGAGACAAGGCAGGGCTAGACAGTTGTGAGAAAAGCTGCTCTAAGAGCCGGGCCTGATTTCTCAGTTTAGAGGAGTCCGGAAAGCTGAGGCTCTCTGTAAGCTGGGGATTGTTCTTGGCAGGCAGCCGAGGGATACGGAGGAAGGGCCATGATAGCACCAATGCCTCAATTATCACCTGGGGCTGATGTGAGGGTTTGCTTAGCGGTGTCTTGGTTCCTAAGATAATCGAAAATAAGTGTTTTCCGACGGTGTTAGGCGACCCCTGTGAAAGGGTCGTTCGACCCCCAAGGGGGTTGTAGCATTTAGGGTCCCGAGGCTGAAGATGGAAAAATAATCCAATCCACGGATAGCTGAACCAACAGAAGTTTATTGAGCAACCAGAATTGACATGAGAATCAACAGCAAAATTATTAATCATGAAACATCATTTTTTTTTTTTTTGCTGTATAATTGTTTTATTTTCTGCATCATCATTCTTATAGTGTTTTCAGCTTCTTTGAACTCTACCTACTTTACGTGTTATATCATTATTGGCTAACAAGTCTCCAAGGCACAATAATTGGTTAGTCCTTACATCGTTAGTGTTCGTGAGAACTTTCACGTTGTTATAGCTGAATAAATCAAGTGTTATCAAATGAGTGAATAAAATGATGCAGGTTATACTTTGTTTCATCCCGTGTCCTCAAATCATGCCTAGGAACACTGCAAGCAAAGAATAACTGACAGGCAAATATTTTCTGCAGATTGCTGCAGTTTTTACTTACACGTGTAACCTCAGTTCCAAGGACCATTCAGATGATTCACTGTAAAAACCCTACAGGGGTCACGACCCAAAGGTGCAGAACTACTGGTTTAATGTCAAGGTTCCAATTGACGAACCCAACCAAGCCAGCAAATTGAGACAATCAGATCTGTTTAAAAACGGGTTTATCCCCAACGAGAATTGCAAGAATGTCCAAGAATAAATCCGAAAAATGTCATCAGACGCCGAGCACATACTACCACGTGGTGGACTTGTACTGAAACTAAAAGATAATGGACTAAAATCCACATGTGGTTGGAAAAAATGATACATAAACACATACACTTAAAACTGGAACTCTTTTTATTGGGAATAATATCAGAAACCTACAATAAGGACTTGAAATACCTGATCGTAAATGTTTTAACAGCTGCTAGAATTGTATTTGCCAAAAATTGGAAAAACGAGAAAGTACCATCACAGGAGGAAACTATTCAGAAAATAATGGAATGTGCCGAAATGAGTAAGCTTACATTTGAAATTAGAGAACAAGAGGACGAGCAATATTATAAAGTATGGGACTTGTTTTACCAATGGTTAAATAAAAAAACCTGGGAATGAAACTGTTTACTTATATAGTAATAGAAAGTTAGTTATTGTTATGAAGGTTTTTTTTTTGTTATGATATAGAGCACTATGCATATGATATATAAAGGACAATAATGATCTCAATGTATAAGAGTGGGATGATTTGAACACTGGTATAATTGCATGTAGTGACCATTTTATATTAGAAAGATCTTTGTGTATTAAACAGACCAATGATGATGTAATGAACAATTGATATACATATGATTTGAAATACTTAACTACTATACGGATTAATAATTAAAAATGGAAAACTATTTTTGGAACTCTGGATGATTGGTGACATTATGATCAATTGAAAACATGAATGTATATTATAAATTAATGGGAATTCTTTGTTCTAATCTCCGCTTTTTCTCCTTGGAGATAGGTGATATTATAATACTTTAAAGACTCATTGTTATTTGATAATTATGAATTCAAGGAAATAAGGATTGTTACAAATGAAAGAATATTAATGGTAATTTGAACACATAATGCTCAATGAGAGTGAAATATTCAGTGATGTTTAATGCAAAACCAGTGATTTATATGTGTTGTTTTGTTTAAAAAGTATATATATATATATGTGTGTGTGTGTGTGTGTGTGTGTGTGTGTGTGTAGAACGGGTTTATTGATTGCATCATTTCTGCACACGTGAAAGCAAAACTAACTCTAATTAATTCCTGCAGTTTTTACATAATTAAAGAATAGATATTTCCCTCCTCCATGTCACAGGTCATATTGTCCAATTAGCTGTTCTGGTGTCTCCTGGGTAACTCCTTCCTGTCTCTGGCCAGCACCTGTTGAAATAACTTTGGTTCCCACAGGATGATCTGTAATTGTCTGGTGTGACATTCCAAACCTCTCCCTCCCCCCAATACTGTGTGGCAAGCTGAGAAACGAAAAGATGGTTGTGGCAGCATACAGTAAGTCTGTTTTGAAGTTGACACAATCATTTCTTCATTATCAATATGTCCTGGTACCGTGCCTTTACTCCAGTCCCTTCTGTTAAATGTTATCATCTTACAAAACTAAGAAATTATGACTTCTCAGGCTGACAACCATTACTTCTCTGGATGAAGACTAATTTGGATTAATTGAAAAAGGTGAAGAGAGAGAGAGAGAGAGAGAGAGAGAGAGAGAGAGAGAGAGAATTGTAAGGTGCAGTGAGATAGAGTGGGAACAGGTTTCTTTCATTTTCCACTTTCCTTGCCAAAATTCCTGTTTGCCTGCTCTGCCCATTCACTTTGTGACTCACTCTTTTAAAACTGTGTGCCTTATATGCTCCCAAGTACTCCTCAGAGAAATCAGCAAGACCTATACTCCAGATACAATGTACCATCTCTCAAAAACAATCACAATAAATCATTCAGGAGCAATTAATAGTCAGTTAATCATTTCTTCTTTCTATCTTGAATTTTGCACTTTTTGGTACGATTTTTATCATCTTGGAGAGATATGTTCTATGACTGTATGTGCTCCTTGGGTCCACAAGTGCGACCCGTTATTTTTCCTCTTTTCTACTTGAATTCCTTCAGAGATAGGAACAGTAAAACATCTGATCGTTCTGTATAACGCTGTTTCCAGCAGTCTGCTTGATGGCATCATGAACTTCAACCTCCATTTCGGCAAACGCTCTCTCCGTTCTTCTCTGCAACAAAAAGCACCGCATTGTGAGGCAAATTTCTCGGCAACCAGGCAATTCTGTCTGAAGAAGCTCCTGGAATACTGTACTGGGGCAGCTTATCATGTCTTTGAAGAAAGGCGTCATTGTCTGCAATTTTGAGCATGAGCTCCACTGTCCAAATGAATCTCAAGAAACGTTCCAAAGGCCTTCCGCTTTCATTTCCGCTTCGGATAAACAAAATAAAGGGAGACTCTTCCTACGACTCCCGGCTTCAGGACAGCGACGGAAGTAGAACAATGATCAATTTCCTGTGTCCGATGGACAAATCAGGGCCCAGTGACGGCCAAAGAGGTGGTGCCTTCCTTTTCTTCCGTTGCGAACTGCTGTACTCCCGGGATTCCACAGGTGGCCGCGCGTTCTGATTAGGGGAGGGGTGGGCGGTAGTGGGGGGCGGCGTTCGTCTGTTTTCCACCTCTCGCTCCTGGCCATGTGTCATGTTATTTACAACTGCCCAGGACCTTATGTAATTACAGGGTAAGCCTGGGGGAAAGGAATTATTGGGAGGAGCTGCGACAGGGAGACAGTGGGCAAAGAAAGTAGCGATGCCACTCCACCCCGGTGCTAAAAAGAACAGTGGGAGCAGTTTGGGTGTACTCGGCAAATAGTATTATCACCGGGATCTTTGGAAGGAGTCTCGCGGTTGCTGGAGTCTATCTTCTAAACCGCTCCGGAATGGTCTTGCTGGAACGGAACGTTTGCTACTCCAGGAAGGATAATCAGTATTAGAAAGTTAACACGGGGAGCAGTAGCTTCTGTTTCTTTCACAGCGAACCGGAAAATGTTTCTTCCAAGATTTGGAATCATAGTAGAAAAATAATTAAATTTTGAACTTTTCGACATATGGTAAACACCAAAAGAAATACAAACCGGTCTAAATGGATTTTCGGTCTAGCCAACAAAATCTAGTTATGTATATTAAATCATAATCATAAGCCTTAATATATATCCAATATGTGTGCATAAGACAGAAAGAGATCTTAGCAGGGCCCCTATTTTACTTTTGGAACCTATCCTTGCATCTCCAGAGTTTCCTTTCCATGTTTGGGAACAGTTGTTTTAGCTTGAGTGTTGTTTATGTATTTCTAACGACAATGGTTCATGTCCCACTGGATGTTATTTGGTCTGAAGTAGCTGTTATTGAACCAGATTTATCTATTTTATGATATACTCTAGTAATACTACTAGGGTGAACAATGGTTTTAGTCCCAGGGGCTAACATTCTTCTTTTCACTTCGACTCCAGCATTGTAAGTAAAATAATCTCATTAAGCAGATTTTCTTTAAATTAGCATGAAAATGTCAGAATGAGAAATATGAATAATTTTCAAAGGCAGAATTCTAAAATGATATCTGAATATTAAAACATTAGTAAACAAATGCAAAATATCAATATGAATTAACCTTGAGAAAATTGCATTTGCTTATATCCATTGATTTGAATCCAACACAATATTTTGTTTATATTATGTTATATAAACATTAACATTTTGTTAATGTTATGTTATGAACATTATAAATGTTATGGAAATGTTATATATGTTAAGTAAGGTCCTGCACCTAGGCCAATATGTTTGTTTCACAGAAGGTACAAGATGACTGGAAGAGGGCAAATAAGGGGGAAAGGGTATTGAAAAAAAATGGGAAATGGCACAGCTCCTTTGTTGGCTACTTTTCATCTCTTCCTTACAAGGGAGTGCTATCTATTGTGCACCAACTATTATCTACATATCTGTCTGTATTCCATTGGCACCACAATCTTAGCTCCTTTTTTGCTCCTGCAGATTTGTTTTTTCTTCATAAGAAAAAAATATCTCTGTACTCACTGCAAACTGAAATGTTGCAGTCCCATCTCATCAGCCCAACATTCTTGTATCTTACTTAGGTATAGTTGGCAAGTATGTTAATTTCCATGTAGATTGTATCTCTGTATTTAAAAACATCTAAATTTGAGAGCTGTCTATTATGGATGCCTACTATTTGTAAGGAACAATTATCCCATCTCTTTTCTGAGGAGAAATGGATTCAGTCCTCTAATACACACATACATGTTGAAAAAAAAGACCAGTTAACATTTTGGAATAACAGAGTTCAAAGGTATCTGGGAGGTGTTCTAGTCTAACCCCCTGCTCAGGCAGGAAAGCTTATATCATTTCAGACAAATAGTTATCCAATCTCTTCTTAAAAACTTGTTCCACTGATCAATTGTTCTGTCAGGAAATTTCTCCTTAGTTCTAAGTTGCTTCTCTCCTTAATTAGTTTCCACCCATTTCTTCTTATCTTGCCCTCATGTGCTTTGGAGAATAGCTTGACTCTTTCTTCTTTGTGGCAGCCCCTGAGATATTGGAACATTGCTATCATGTCCTGGTCCTTCTTTTCATCAAACTAGACATACCAAGTTTCTGCAACCGTTCTTCATATGTTTTAGCCTCCAGTCCCCTAATCATCTTTGTTGTTCTTCTCTGCACTCTTTCTAGAGTCTCAACATCTTTTTTACACCGTGGTGACCAAAACTGGATACAGTATTCCAAGTGCGGCCTTGATTTTGCTAAAGATGTGGAATTTCTATTATTTTTTTACAGATAAGATGTCCCAAGTGGAATCCCAGTGTTCTACTTGGGTTAAAATTAAGATCCTCATGAATCATACAATGATAAATGATGGGTACTTTTGAAAAAGTTGTACATGAAAGCTATCACTACCAAAATGGCGTTATTTAAAACACTGTTCTTTTTGTACTGATTATTTATCATATCTATTTTCTGTTAAAGTGGTTTTATATTCTTGGTTGTGAATGTGATATTAGCTGCCCGGATATTCTGATATACTCCGTTTGCCAAGTACTTTTCTTTATAGTAGCATAGAACATGTATTATTCATACTTGAGCAGGGTAATTTCATATGATGTCAGTTTGCTAAACGAAGCTAGATCTTGTTTGTAAGTCAGGAAAATTATTGCTGCCACTAATCCCAATGTATAAACCAGGTGTTGGCAACCTGCGGCTCTTTCATCCCCCTGCTGTGGCTCCCTGTTAGCTGAACTCACCACTGGCTGGACCCGCCCCTCCCCTCCCAGTCACTCTTCTCCTGGCCTGAGAAGGTAGGGGCAAAGCGGGAAAAGGAGAGCTCCATATTCCAGAGTGGCAGCAAAACGCCCTTGTAGTTGCCTGGTCTCATTGGTGCTTCTTCCGGCCCTTGTTGGTGCTCTGCGCACCTCAGTCGCTCAGGGAGACACATGTCTCACTCTATGCCCCAATACACTGGCCCGGCTGTGGCTCACGCCACTGCTCTTGCCTCCATGGCCTGCCTGCTGCTCTTACAGCACCTTGCGCACCACAGTTAATTTTAGCACGCTTCACAATGAAGGAGATGATGCCCCCTTCTCCTCCTAGAGCCCACAACACAGGTCATCGACCACAGTCAGGCCGGGCCAGTGTCTCGGGGCAGAGAGCAAGTGGCGTGTCTCCCTGAGTGACCAAGGTACGTGCAGCACCAACAAGGGCCGGAAGAAGTGCCAGTGAGACCCAGCAAGTACAGGGCTTCGCTCCCACTCTGGAATATGGAGTGAGTCTCCATCCCCCACTGTTGCCCTTACCTTCTCAGGCCAGGCAAGGAATGACTGGGAGGGGAGGGCGAGGGTCAGGGTCAACCAATGGTGGGTTCAGCCAACAGGGAGATACAGCAGAGGGACGAAAGAGCTTAATTTATCTGTGAACCTGAAATAACTCGTGATTTAAATAATATGGTAAGAAGCACCCTAAGAACAACATCAGCAAAAACACCCTTGCCTGTTTTTGGAAATGGTTCAAGAGGGAACACACATACACGCACAAGAGAGAGAGAGAGAGAGAGAGAGAGAGAGAGAGAGAGAGAGAGAGAGAGAGAGAGACGGATAGAAAGAGAAGAGAGACACAGAGATGAGAGAGGGAGACATGAGAGAGGGAGACATGAGAGAGGGAGACATGAGAGAGAGAGACACACACACACACACAGGTACCTATTTCCCACTGAAAAGAAAACACCAGGAGCCACAAAACCTGGGTAGGCATGGCTGTGGATGTCATGTGACTGGGTATGAGTGAGTGATGTTGAGTTGGCCATGCTCAACCAGTTTTTGTGGCTCTCGGTGTTTTCTGTGGGAAACTGGTCCAAATGGCTCCAAGTGTTTAAGGTTGCAGACCCCTGGTATAAACCATTGTGTACAACAGAAGGTACCAATATGCTTATTTTGCAAAGGAACAAACAACTAAGGCCTCTGCCTGTAAAAAGCTAATCTGCTTGGTGGATATAAGATGCTGGATATAAGATGCTTTTTGGTGAACTGGAGAAGAATAAAAATCTATAGAGAAAAGGAAGAGGTATATATAGTGGCAAAAACTGAAATATGAACATTCCACATTGCAGCATTTTGCTAATATTCCATTTGTTTATTATTATTAATGTATTATTATAATATACATAAAGCTATACATTTTCTGATTTTTTTTCCTGCTTTTTCCTGCTCTAATTATTTTTAGGTGTGTGGCCTGGCAAAAATAAATAATGGACCTCATATCAAGAATTTTACATTTATAGGAGGTCCAATCTTACGTTTATGGTGTAATGAATACACCATTGCATCAAATCTCTGTAATCCCAGCTCAAGATGTTACTTTTTCCAGAGTTTCTAAGAAGAAAGCCAAGAGGAAAGAACAGGTATGGTCATTTCTTTCTCCAGTTAGGAGACACAGCTTTATCTGAAGAGAATTGAGAAGCATAACTTTTTGATCAAAGTTTCCATATGAAACTGCCTGTATTTTTCCTCTAACAGTTTTGACTTTTTAAATATTCTATATTCTTCAAGAAGCTATTACAAGCGGAAGTTCTGAAAATATTTAAGCTGTTACTGGGGGAGAAAAACCTGAAACTTCTCAGCAAATAATTGATCAGTAATTAATAACCAGTATATTTATTGTCAGGAGTTCTGTATTTTTTGTCCACTGAGAATCTCAGGATGAATGGTGGTGAAATCACTGGAAGGTGAAGACTTGAGCTTTTCAGCCTACCATATTTTTTGGAGTATAAGACGCACCAGAGTATAAGATACACCAAGGTTTTGAAGAGGCAATTTAAAAAAAAAGTTTTTGCACTCTGCAGACCTCCCAAAATCAGCCAGTTTTGCACGAAAATGCGCCCGTTTCCCCCCACAAAAAGCGGGCATGAATAGCCTTTAGGAGGCTTGTAGAGTGCTCCTGGGGGGGGGGGGTGCCCCCCCAATGAGCAAAAAAATGGCCCGTTTTTGCAAAAATGGGCCCGTTTTTTGTCACAAAAAGGCATGCATAGCCTTTAGGAGGCTTATAGAGTGCTCCTGGGGCTGGGGAGGGGGGCAAAATTGAGCAAAAAACAGTCTGTTTTTCATTCGTTTCTGCCCTCCCTAGCCCCCAGGAGCACACTGAAAGCTTCCTAAAGGCTATGCACGGACATTTTGGTGAAGGGGGTAGGGTTTCAGGAGGCAAAAAATGCTGTATTCAGTATATAAGACGCACCCAGATTTTCAGCCTCTTTTTTGAGGGAAAAGGTGCGTATATATTTTTATACTCCAAAAAAATATGGTATTTTTGTATGCAAGAGCTCTTTTGGGAATAGAGGGGTAGAAACTAGATATATTAAATTTTTAGTAGTTACAAAGCTGTGTAGACTACAAAAATGGTATAGGATAATGAATTAGCTTTTATGTGATTTTATTGATTGCTAACAGAAAAAAAAAGAAATATTAAGTGCCTTTAGCAGTTGCGTTATCTCTTATTGTTTAGTTTATGACCAATTTTTACTTGAGTATCCAGGTGATGTGTGCTGAAACCTCAAAGGCTAGAGAAATAGAGACTGTAGTCTAGTCTGGATGAGGTTGCACATGGCCTCTTTTCATTTTTTTCTATTGCTCAGGAAACTTTTATAAGTTTAACTTGCTATCTTGTAAAATATTCTTGAAAAATATCCATTTTTTACATATTTATATCACATATATACATATTAATATTCTGTTCACATAGACTTCTTTATTTTTGACTGGTTCTGCTCCTCTGCTGGTTCTACTGTGTTCTTGTCACCAACTGCATTGCTTCATTGGATTGAGGTCAATTTAGAATCAACACATGTCCAGAAATCCAATGTTGGAATTTTCATAACTCTGCTAGGTCTTCTTCCCATTCCAAACAGCAGTTATTTATAAGGAGTGGCAGTTCTTGCTCCCAGACATAAAGCAATCACTTTTGCCTCAGTGGTAATTAAGTAAATGATAATTTAATGGAAAGATAATATAGAATGTGTAAAAATTCATAACATGACATTTTTGAGCCAGTAAGACAGCAGTTTTTGAGTAATGTATATTAACAATTCATGTATTTCCATCCATGATTGATTGGGAGGGGTGGGATTATATGTAGGTATAGGCAGTGGTAATTAGCTGCTGACAGTTTTCATTCAGAAACAGGTATATGGGGGGGCTAATTCATTTTAGTCTGGTTGCAATTTCTGTTGTGCTATGTACCATTCTAATGATGCTCTTGCCACTACTGTGGTGAGGTCACCTGAGTTCTTTCCTTATACATATGTCACAAGTAGTAGCTTATAGTTGCAATAGAAAGAAAAGTTGCAGACAGTCAAGGGCATTTAACTTGAATAAGTATTCTAAGATGATAGTTTTTAAAAACTCAAGTACTAAAAAATGTAAAAATACAACTAAAGTACATTGAAGTGGAGAGGTAAATCTGCCTGTAAATGACGCTTTGGTTCCTAGATAACCTGCTTAATTATTTCATATAATTCTTAAATAAGATGAGAGATTTATTGAGTCCAAAGGAACTAATCTACCCTTTGAGTCCAAAGTGTAAATTGATTTAAGTTGTTAAAAGTACCAGTAGTTTCCTTATCAAAGATGTATTTTGTTAATGATATTTATATGGAAGCTTAAGCAGATCAGCAACATCAGGAGAAGGGGCATTTCAGGACTTAAAAACTGCCTACGGAAACCACACAAACTGCAATTGTTTCCTCTGCAGGTCATTGGAGTGCTTTCCCTCCCAGGCAGAATTCTGTTCAAAATAAGCATCCTCAGTTTAAATGTTTTGAGCAATAGCTTGTTTTTATTGAAACTGGGAGGGCTAACTACAGATTCCCTGGTATGAAATCAACTTAACTGATAAAAACAAATGTATTATTTTTTAATTGTTTTGGTAGCCTGCTATTTCAACCTCTTTTCCTGCTCTTTGTGGCTTTTCTCAGGCATCTGCTACACCAACCAATCAGGACATTTGCAGGTGAAGTATTAATTGTCATTGCACTAAAACTGATGACAGTCACAATGTCAGAAGTTATGCTATCTTACAGCTGATGATCTAGGAAATCTTGCAGGACAAATAACAGTTGGTATTGCAATAAGTAGCCACTTATCTTATGTTTTCAAATTGCCATGTTAAAATGTATTAGAAATCGTTGTTAACATAATGTTATATTTTGGTACAATACCTAGTGTTTCCCATAACAATAGCTTTGTAAGATGAGTTGAGCTGAGAGAGAGTGCCTGACCTAGGATCACCTAGGAAACTTCCACAGTGGACTAGAATGTGGATCTTCACAATCTGAGTGCAGCACTTGAATCACTGCACCACAAAACATTTTAGATTCTAAATAGCTGTTCCAACTATAGTGTTTTGAGCTCAAAATAGAGAGAAGTATCATAGAACATTTCTCACAAAGTTCGAACAACTCATTTGGAGCTTGAAACATGTTTCAAGTGTACTTATTTTACACATCACTACAAGGATACATAAAATCAACAAATATAAGATGTTTTTGGTCAGGAAATACTTGATATTACAAGAATTAAAAATAAACCAAATGATTACACATACATTACTTTAATGTACATTGTGCCAATTTCCAATATAGAGGTGGAATGGGGCAGAAGTGCATGGAGCATATTCTATGGTGGTGAGAACTGGTTCTCATAAGATGTCTTTTTTCTCAAGTGTCCATAATACCTAGAAAAAAGCACATAGGACAGACTTCAACAAATCCTGTCCAGCCATGCTATGCTGTATGTACATGCATATATATGTTTAAATGATCTTGGCATGTAATCCATTGTGACACATGGATTATGCCACCATATTGACTTGCCTATTTAATTCTGCCTTTTTTATGTTTGTAATTTGCCTTCCTCATACTGGCTGAAAATGTCATTTCTTCAACAAATTGTATGTACTCTTTTTAATTTTTTTGTGCTTTTATTCCATTGTTCTTGCATGCAGTTCCAGTGCAGTGGGTTTTGAATGTTGTCATCCCAGTCCAGTACAATCTGCTGTTATCTTGAAAAATCTTGTCTGCCAGAATGCTCTGACTCCAGTGGCCACTGTGACAGTAACCTGTCAGAATATGGTGCAGGCTTCCAAGGCAAACTCCCATGGGCATGGACGTGTCTATTCTCTCAAGTCTAACAATGAAAAATCCAGCCATGCTCTGAAATACTCCAAGTCTCTCAGTGATATGGATCAGAAGGCTCCGAATACAATTGACAGATTTAGCTGCATGGAACGTACATGTTCAGAAGGCAGACTTACCCAAATGCAAGAGCAGTGTTTAAGACTTAACATATGTCATAAGGAGGAGAAATCATTCAGCTTCAGGCCCTTCACTGTTAACAATGGCAGACTTTCATATTTCTGGTCACTCTCGACCAATTACTCAAACACTTCTCTGGCTACTGATACTCATAGTGCTGTACGTATTCCTCTCCTGGAGGACAAGTATAGCAACGAAATCTCCCAGAATAAAGATTTGTTGCAGTACCTTTTCTCTTTCTCTCATAGTTCCAAATCAAGCAGTCATGAACTGGATAACAAGTCAAGCTGTCTCCGGCCAGAGAAATCATCCACTGGTATGCTAGAGAGCACAGGTTTCTGTTCAGATGATATGGGAGATGATGATGTCTTTGAGGACAATTCTATGAGGCTGAACAGTACAGCACTACGGGCACCACTCTGCTCAACTGAAAAGGATAGTGATCTAGACTGCCCTTCCCAATTGTCAGAAAATTTCCCTCCACTTTCCCCTGTGTCTGTGTCTGGAGATGTCTGCAGGTTGGTTTATGCCAAACCACTTTCTCTGCCCCCTCCCAGGTGTATGGTAACTTGCTCTGTTCTTTTCATTTTCTCAACCATTCACTTCAGTTCACACTGAGCTTTATTTTCTTCTGAATTTGTCAACTTTTTTGAATGTGCAATGCATTTTGAGTTTTTGTCCTGATGCCATGCTAATCATGTATTTTCTTACATATGTTCCATTTATTGTATGTATAGGAAAAAAGGATATCAAAAGCAAAGAAGTATTTTATTTCTTCCTGCAAACTTTTTAAAAATACCTATCTCTGAGAAATATATAGTGCTTCACATCTTGGAACAACTGAGTTTCTTGCCCCTGAAACAGATCTCAATTCCCCTGCTTCCAAGCACTCTTCAGTACATAATTGCCTTTTCACCTTTGTGCACATCTCTTTCTTTTCCAAAAATAGCCTCTCCTGTTTCAGGTTAATCCTCAGCCAGGACAGGTTCCCTGCTTGTCTGCATATGCCATCATCTCCCAGTATCCTGGGACTCTTGAGAAAGAGAGTGGCACTGATATAAAAGGACTTCCCTTGTACCCACAATTTTTCAGAGGTCATGTGTCTCACTGAATTTTCTACAATGTTACTTGTGTAATTCAGGACATTTGATAATAATAGTGAGAAGTGCTATCCCACAATTTTGAATACACATTTAACTTCCTCTAAAACTTTTGGTCCTGGGGATTTGTGGTTCAGTATGGAATCATGGCTATACCAAACCTGTGCCAGAGTTTTGTGCGAAAAGTTTTGTGCAAAGCAAGCTGAGATTGTTGCTTGCTAGTTGCTTTTGTGGCAGGAAGTTTATAAATGGTTATCCCAGAAATTCCAAGGAAAATATTTTAAGCACATTTCCCTTCCATCAACATTTAAAAATGTGAAAATTCAATTTTCATGTTATTTTAGATTATAATAGTGTTTTAAAATAACCAATTTTCCACGTCAGGCACATAATTGTTGATGAAGCGCAGCAGTAAGTAAAGCCCTATTAGCCTTGTTGAAAAGTTAATAGCAATGTCCTTTTTATCCTTTCCTTTTTTTACAAATTTTTATTTGATTATTTTGTTCTTATAATTAGAAGCAAGAATCAACATTTTACTTTAGCCTAATTGAGTAGTTATTTCAGACTCTGAAATATGGTCACATATGATCTCAAATAATTTATTATTCTTTGATATTGTGCCTTTTTTCAACAAGACATTTTTCTAGTTTAGACCATAGTTGTCTTTTCTTTCCCGTAATAAATTGCTATGTTCTTGTCATAGGATATGCCATTGTGAAGGAGATGATGAGAGCCCATTAATTACTCCCTGTCATTGCACCGGAAGCCTTAATTTTGTCCATCAAGCTTGTCTGCAGCAGTGGATCAAGAGCTCAGACATCCGTTGCTGTGAACTCTGCAAATATGAATTCATCATGGACACCAAATTGAAACCTTTAAGAAAAGTAGGTCATGGAATGATACTATAGAGTGAAATATAATTATGAATTTCCTCTTTAGCACAGATTACTGCTGTTTATACATTTAAAATTTAGATTACAATGGAAGAAGGCGCTGTTGTGAATCTTCACATTAAAAAAAACAGTATTTTGTGAAGCAAAGTAGAACATTAAGAGGATCTCTGTGTTAAACTAATGCTTTTGAATCATAAGGATATTCTTTTTTAAAGCATAAATGAGAGATAATAATTATCTGTTCATTTGGAAAGGTGACCATCTGCCCAGAAGAAAGAAGCAAGCTGAGGTGACAGTGACTGTGGGAAAAGTAAACAGAGTTTTGGGAGCAGTTGTATATATTGCCTCTGATAAATAGCAATAGCACTTAGGTTTACCATATTTTTTGGACTATTAAGACATCCCAGACTATAAGATCCACCTAACTTTTGGGGAGAAAAACAAGGGGAATAAATCTGCCTCTGCCTCCCAGCATCCATTCAGTATTCATCAGATTTATTTGGTGTGGCCCATTCACCACTGTTGCGGCCCGTTTGCTGCAGCCTGTTATTCACCCCTGCTTGTTCACCACGGCCCATTCGCCATGGCCCATTTCCTGCCACCAATTCGCCATCTCCCATTTTCTGTCACCCATTCACTGCAGCCCATTCTGTGCAGTCCATTTGCTGTGGCCTATTCGCCACAGCCCATTCACCTTCGCGGCCGTCCATTCTAGAACAGCTGATTGGCATCACACCAACCCCAATATTTGGAGTATAAGACACACAGACATTTCCACCCACTTTTGGGTGAAGGAAAAGTGTGTCTTTTACGGCGAAAAATATGGTATACACAACTTCACAGTACTTTACAGTTTTACAGAGTCAGCATATTGCCCCCGGCAGTCTGCGTCCTAGCTATTTTATGACTGGCCACATCACAGTTGCAACAGTTTGTAAATTGGAAGGAGCTATTTGGGCACCAGGTCCAGCCTCTGCCTAGCATAGATAATATCTGAGAGATAATCTTGCTAGAGCAACAGAGAAAGCACCAGAGGTGGTATTCAGTAAGTTCTGACCAGTTCTGGAGAACCGGTAGCAGAAATTTTGAGTAGTTCGGAGAACCAGTAAATACCAACTCTGACTGGGCCCACCCCCATCTATTCTCTGCCTCCTGAGTCCCAGCTGATCGGGAGGGAATGGAGATTTTATAGTATCCTTCCCTTGCCACACCCACCAAGCCACGCCATGCCCACCAAGCCACGCCCACAGAATCGGTAGTAAAAAAAAATTCAATCCCACCACTGGAGAGCACCTACTGTTTTTTACAGTAGTTGTTAACCTACAGTTTTAATAGCTAAGATTTTTTTTTAGTGTCAGAGGCGTCTGCTTGTAGTGAAAATCTTTTATTTCAGGAATGAAGCAGGAATGAAAAAGGATAATTCCTAAACCGTTTCTACATGTCATCATTTCTCTGCATATGAATGAAGTTATTTTTTTCACAATTTCTTTTTCCAAGGCTATGATTGATAAGAAACAAACTGACAAACTAAAAGACAAAAACGTGAAGTATAAAAAGTGGAAAGGGGGGAACATAACTAAGGCAGGATATCAGCAAATAGCCTGTAAAGATGAAGTAAGGAAATCTAAGGCTCACAATGAAGAAAGGCTTGCCACAAAAGTAAAAAATAACAAAAAAAGCTTCTTCCAACATGTTAAAAACAAGAAAAAGGTTAAGGAAACAATTGGTCCATTGTTGGGAGAAAGTGGCAAGAAGGTGACAAGCAACAGGAAGAATTTAACTCATTTTTTGCATCTGTCTTTATACAAAGGGATAAAACAGTCCAACCTATCAAAAACAACAACACTAAAATCAGCTTAGGAACACAAATTGAAATAGGGAAGAAAATGGTAAGTGAGCACCTGTCTAACCTAGACGAGTTCAAATCACCAGGACTGGACTGATTACACCCCAGGGTTCTAAAGGAATTGGCAGATCTCAAAATCACTGAACTATATCTTTCAGAGATCCTGGAGCATGAGGAACTGCCAGAGGACTGGAAAAGAGCTGATGAGGTTCCCATCTTCAAAAAAGGGGAAAAAAATAGATCCAGGAAACTATAGACCAATCAGCCTGACCTCAATACTAGGAAAGATTCTGGAAAAGATAATCAAGCAATGAATTAGCGAACACCTAGAAGTAAACAAAGTAATAGCCAAAAGCCAACAAGGGTTTGTCAAAAACAGATCATGCCAGACTAATCTTATTGCATTCTTTGACAAAGTGACAAAATAGTGGACCAGAGGAATGCCATCAATATAGCTTACTTGGACTTCAGTAAGGCATTTGATAAGGTAGACCATAACCTACTACTAGTTAAAGTAGAAGAATGTGGGTTGGACAGCATCACCACCAGATGGATTCATAACTGGCTGACCAACCACACTCGTGTAGTCCATCTACATGGAGGTCAACGTGTAGTCCATCTACAAGTATACAGTGGAGTACCCCAAGGCTCTGTTTTAGGCCCAGTACTCTTCAATATCTTCATCAATGATTTGGATGAGGGAATAAATGGGGAACTCATCAAATTTGCAGATGACACCAAGCTGGCAGGAATAGCCAACACTCTAGAAGACAGGCTTAAGATACAGAAGGATCTTGACAGACTTGAACATTGGGTACTATCTAATAAAATGAAATTCAATGGTGAAAAGAGTAAGGTTCTACATTTAGGCAAGAAAAACAAAATACACAGGTACAGTATAGGTGGTACTTTCCTCAATAGTAGTAACTGCGAGAGGGATCTTGGAGTCCTAGTGGACAACCATTTAAATATGAGCCAGCAGTGTGCAGCAGCTGCCAAAAAAGCCAACACAGTTCTAGGCTGCATAAACAGAGCGATAAGATCATGTGAAGTGTTAATACCACTTTATAATGCCTTGGTAAGGCCACACTTGGAATATTGCATTCAGTTTTGGTTGCCACGATGTAGAAAAGATGTGGAGACTCTAGAAAGAGTGCAGAGAAGAGCAACAAAGATGATTAGGGGACTGGAGACTAAAACATATGAAGAACGGTTGCAGGAACTGGGTATGTCTAGTTTAATGAAAAGAAGGACTAGGGAAGACATGATAGCAGTGTTCCAATATCTCGGGTTGTCACAAAGAAGAGAGAGTCAAACTATTCTCCAAGGCACCTGAGGGTAGAACAAGAAGCAATGGGTGGAAACTAATCAAGGAGAGAAGCAACTTAGAACTGAGGAGAAATTTCCTGACAGAACAATTAATCAGTGGAACAGCTTGCCTCCAGAAGTTGTGAATGCCCCAACACTGGAAGTCTTTAAGAAGATGTTGGATAGCCATTTGTCTGGAACGGTATAGGGTTTCCTGCCTAGGCAGGGGGTTGGACTAGAAGACCTCCAAGGTCCCTTCTGACTCTGTCATTCTATTCTATTCAATCTTAGCAGATAAATATTAACTATGATTAGTAGATAACTTTTACTTACACAATTCGCTTTTCACATAATATGTGAATTCTGCATTCCTAGATTGTTATTTATTTCTAATTTGCATTTCTAAAGTTGCCACAAATCATTGGTGACTTTGCGTAATAGAATAAATTAAAAATAAAGCTTTAAAACATACACCAATAGAAAAGAAAAGATCATCCCAGTAGAACAAAACATCCACTATAACAACCTTGCATAGGGAATTGCCATCCCATCTTAGTCCACAATCTGGGGAAAGAGCCAGCTCGTCAAAGCACATTTAAAAGACAGCAGGATCGGCGTCTTTTAAATCTGTGAAGAAACGCAAAGGGCAGGCATTATGACAGAGTACGCATGCTACCTGAGTGCCCTCAGATGCCATTGGTTGATAAAGGGCTTAATATAATACAGAACAGTGTATCATATCCATATGTAAACTCTGTGTGCTTGCTTGATCATCTGTCATCAGGGTCAAATTCAATAAAATAAAGGTTTCTAACTAGACAGCAAGTATCACTTGTTCTTTGACAACAGAATTGAACATTTCTATTTTCTGGATTTCTTCTTAGTGGGAGAAACTGCAGATGACAGGCAGTGAGCAAAGAAAGATCATGTGCTCTGTAACTTTCCATATCATTGCTATCACTTGTGTGGTGTGGTCACTCTATGTCCTCATAGACCGGACTGCTGAAGAAATTAAACATGGAGAATCCATGGGTATGTTACTTTATTTTCTTTTTAACAAAAAGGAATGCTCGAGCCATGACAAATTGCCCAAAATCAGGGAAACATTTTTTATATGTTATGCTTTGTTTTATCAAAATTGGTTTATGTGGATTATATGGTATTCCTTTAATGAAAATGATATATCCCTGTTTTTTTCTTGCTCTTACTATTTTTATTTTGCCACTTGGTTCTTTTGTTTTGAAATGAAGTAATATTACTTTCAATGTGAATTATCAAACTACAGTAGGACTTGCTCTTCTCCCACTTTGCCATGGCAATTTGGACACACTAAATTTACTCATCTTTGGAGCAGATTAAGACAGATTAAGGAACATCAGATCATAAGAGAAATGTTCACCAATACTTTCAGTTCTACTGACCAAAAATATTAGTTGCAAGCTATTTTGTCACATAAAACAAAGTTATGCATTTGGGGTCCTCTAAGTCTGATGTTTGCTAGATTAAGGAAGGGTGTAGTATGGTTTGGTATGGTATATTCTCTTCCTCAGTGAGAAAGGCTAATTCTTCCTCTCATATTCAGACTGATCCTTTTACTTCCCACTCAACTAATAATTGGGAAGAAGAGAAAAAGCTAGAGCTATAGCACATGTGCCCCCAAAATAATAAAAAGATCCCACTGCTCTTGTTCTCTGCACGGTCGTTTTCTGAGTCATGTTGCAATTAAAGGCCTAATTATTTATCAGGACTTGTGTATGTTTACTGCAAAAAGAATCCAGCAGTTAAGTCTGATTTTCTGATCAGATATGCAAAATCTGTGCCAAAATATGAGGCAGGGTAATTGTTTTTTGCAGCTTCTATAGTTGGGATAAAACATTCATACCTGGATAAAATTTAATTGGAGATGTCCAATTTAATGTAGTCTGTAGGCCACTTTGCCTATTTATAAGATTGGCACTTGGATTTAAACTCACTGTTTGATCACTGCGGTTCAGAGTCAGAAACAAAGCATGAAATTATCTGCATTTTGTATATTCAACATTATATATGAAATGAACTTTCAAATTGTTAAAAATCATGTAAAAAGTCTGAAAATGTTATACATACCCATTCTCTTTTCTGATTAACTATTATAAGGAGTAATAAGCAAAAATGGAAAGGAAAGGAAAAAATAAAAAGTAAACAAAAGAAAATAAGGGGGGTTGGCAGAGATCCCGTGAAAGATTTTGGCTGTTACCATGTACTCTACTCTGAAGATAACTGACTATGGATGACTATTCTTGAGAACCATCTCCAGGGGGGAATGGGGTGACTTCCCACTGGGCGTGGCCATCTGAGTGCCATCTGGTGGGCATGGGTGGGTGTGGCCAGGTCGATGTGAAGGATTAGGTGCAGCTGGCTCGGCGCGGCTGACTTGGGATGGCTGACTTGGGGCAGTTGGGTGGGCATGGCCAGGCAGACATAACCATGTGGGTGTGATCAGGTGGGAACTCTCAGGTTGGTGTGGCCAGGTGGACTCAGAACAAGTCGCCTCAGGCAACTAGACGTGGAGCCAACTCAGCACCCCCCCAGAACAAAAATCACCTGAAGATGTGCTGGCAAACAGGAAGTATGGAAGCTGCAAGAGGTTCCTCTGCTAAATTTGGCAGGGAAGGGAGGGGCTCAAGTACTTCTTTACATACTGTGCATAGTTAGACAATGAAATCTGGTAACATAAAATGTGGCAAAAGTCATCCGCAAACAGCCTTAAAAGGGGCTAGTCAACTTCATGTAAGCTAGGTTTTATTTATCTATATTTGTTAGTAAACGTTCAGCCATCCAGTCACTGGGGAGGCAAAATGGGATGGCCTTCTCATAGATATCAAGTTCTCACTTTATCAATCAGTTAGAATAGAGCTGGAAGGGATCTTGGATGTCTTCTAGTCCAAACCACTGCTTCAGCAGGAGATCCTATAGCAGCGATGGCTAACCATTTTGTCTTCGCGTGCCAAAATAACACACCCACACCCATAATGCAATGTACCCCACCCCCTGCACATGTGTGTATGACACCCCCCTGCTCCCCTGCCCCTTGTGCATGCGCAGGACCCCTCACCATACCGCGTTTTGGGCCTAGCAGCCCTCCCTGAAGCCTTCTGTGCCACGGCCCATTTTGGGACTAGCAGGCCTTCCTGAAGCCGCCCTCACATGCATGCACAACCCCCACCCCCCTGGGCATGTGTGCATGTTTCCCGCATGCGCAACAGAGACCCGAAAATCATCTGGCTGGTGGAGGTGTGCACGCATGCGTGTTGGAGCTGAGCTGGGCGATGACTTGCGTGCTAGAGGGCTAGGTGTGCCACCTGTGGCATGCGTGCCCTAGGTTCACCGTCACGGCCCTATAGTATCGGTTATATCATCCTATACTACTCTATAGTGTCAAACTGGCAGCCAGCAGGCCAGATGCATTACATGCAGGCCAGCCCCACAAAGATAAAAAAAACCACGATACGTCATGTGATGTCACATGATGCGATCAAATTTGACACTCGTGCCCTATACCATTTAAGACCAGTGACTGTCTAGTGTCTTAGAATGCAGGATAAGACAAAGCTTGAGCTATCACTGTAGTTTTTCATATTCTTATGATTTATTTTCTTATGCTGCTCTTGTAATTGTGGCAGGATGGCCAGATAAGGCTTTCTTGCCTGATAGGTCCAAAGGAATGATGTGCATATCTATAAACAAAAGAGACATTTGCCTAGTTTTTGGTCAGATAGACTAACAAACAGGGAAATCAAGATACTACATTTAGTTGGGATTGTTTATGATATTTTGCCTTAACTGTAGGAAACACTGATGAGGAAGACATAGATCAATAAAGTCTGGAAATCAAAGAAAACAAACTGGTATACTGTGACTTTCACAACATTACATGTGGAAGCGAGCAAGAGAAATAAATGGCTGGAATAAGAACTAGGAAAAAAATACTGGCTTTTATTAAATCTCTTCTCTGATTCAGTGAGTTTTCTGCAAATTGATGTACTTTGTGAGGATTTATAACTCTAAAGAAATATAGAAGTTACATCTAACACTCATCATTGTGATATACTCCATGTTGTGATCCAGCTCCCAAACTTAGCAGAGGAACTTCTCCTGGGAAGCAGAAAAAAAAGGAGTGTTTTACCAAATTTGGGGTGGGGAGGGATCCATCCTTTGCCTTTAAAATTTTGCAGTTCCCTGCTTCCTATTTGCCAACACAATTTTTGTTCTGGCAGGGTGATGAGTCTACCTTGGCTATGTCCACCTGGTGCCTCCCACCTAGCCACACCCACGTGTTTGCATCCACCTGGCCATACCAGGTTCTTATTACCATATCTGGTGGAGTTGTCCTATAGTAAAAAAAAAAAAAGATGTTAAAAATTAAAATGTGACTAGAATAAATGACAAACAATTAGACCCAAAATCAGAGATGTTCTTCTTGGGTATCCTACTGGAGAAATATAATAAAAGAAATATATATTTACTTTTACATGTGGTAACAGCAGCAGTATACGCACAAAATTGGAAAAATGAAAATATACCTATAGAGGAAAATTTAATGAAGAAATACTAGAATGTGCTGAAATGGATAGATTAACATTGAAAATTAAGGGTATGGAGGAAACAATGCTTTTTAACTTGGGAATTATTCTATCAATGGTTAGAAAATAGAAGCAGAATTTAGAAATTTAGAATTAAGGAGCATATGTAAATAAAAATGAAATAGGTGTGTAATTAATGAATATTGAATAATGAGGATAAGTAAACATTATGATTAATAGACTTGGAGGATAATGGTTACAAATGTGATGTTTATATGATGTTTATAATGTTTGATATTATTAACTAATTATGGACAAAACTGAACAGAGCGTTTAATTAAGTAACAGAAAATGTTTAATAATAATAAGTGAACGTCATAGTGAATAGACTTTGAGAATAATGGTTATAACTATTATTTGTATAAGATTTATTATTTGTATTTAAAAGAGATTGTACCAGATAGTACACTGCCATTGTGGATATGGACATTTTATATATAACAATGGAAATTGCATAATAAAAAGTAATAATAACAAAATAAATGAAAGGGGACACCTTATTGCTCATAGATTATTTTTTGATCAGCCTTCATTTAGTTTTTACATCTATATGATAATAAGATTGTGCACCTGAGGTATTGAATGGATCTGCTTAGTTTTCAATAGGTGTAGGCATTTTCCAGATACATCTACTCACACCTATATGTATGAGTAATAGCTATATCACTCATTGAACTCTGAAATATGCAACTTTAAGGGCAATGTCCCTAAGAGATGTCTCCCTGTTTGCAGATCCCAAAAAATGTAATGGTTTATCGAGGATCTCCAGGAACAAAAATGATTCTTACAGCAAATGAACATGAATGCAAGTTGGAGCCTTTGTTTGGGCCTACTTGTGGTGATGAGAGCAGTGAAGTATTTATATTTCACCATCCTTGTTACACCAGCAGAATGTCATCTAGCAGCCCTGTTTAAGATGACATACTATACTATTCAAAGAAAAGTTAGCTCAAAAGAGCTTTTATTCAAACTGCTATGAAATATTTGCACTGATTCCATCACTTGTATTTGTTCAAATCTTGACGCTTCATTGGCAGAGCCAAAGGAAGTAACTGGAGTGATACTTTGTGAAATGATCTGAGATGCTTATGAGCTTTTTGACTCTGATGAGGTGGATATGGCCTTTGCAGCATGAGTTTCTTCCCCTATATGATGGATTGTGGCCCCACCTGGTTCTTTCAGGAAGCTAGAAATAGAGTAAATAGCTAGGGTGATTAATATTATTTTGAGGGAGCAAGTGGTGCCATATTCTGTCAACATAGCTATATTAAACCTTTTAAAATGAATCATTTTAAATAGGGCTGCCAGGCCAGCATTATGGGCCCCGGGCAAAGCAGTGTACTGGGGCCCCTATGACAGGTACTCACAGGAATAAATATGTAAATGGTCGATAAAATTAAACGTGTATTTTATTGGCACTTCCAACAAATTAGTATCGAGCCCCTATGCTCGTGGGGTCCACAGGCAAGTGCCCATCAGGCCCATGCATGAAGACAGCCTGTGCCAGACAAATATCTGCATTAGGAGTCAAAAAGTAACTGTTGCTGTTCTTTTCACCACAGTGCAATCCTTAGGATGAGCTCTTATTTGTGATTGTTTGGGTTCACTCTTGTCTTCCTCCAGGCACCTTTGCTGTCTTTCATTTCCTGGAGTTCTTCAGAAAACCAGAGAGTGCCAGAGATTGACTTACAGCTAGTGGCTACATAAGAGCAATCCAATCTGTGTTCTCATTACTGTGTTCTTCATTGTACCAATGAAGGAGAATATTTGTATCTCAGGGTGAAATGTGGAGTCCTTGGTGCTCTCTGAGTTTTGTTGTTTTCTTGCAGATGTTTCATTACCCAAACTAGGTAACATTATTAGTGCTAGTTATTACTACTGATGATGTTATCTAGTTTGGATAATGAAACATCTGCAAAAAAACAACAAACTTCAGAGAGCACCAAGGACCCCTGAATTCATCAGTGGGCCCAATTGTTGGCAACAAGTAGAGCTGCAGCCAAACCACCCATCAAAGCTTCCACTCCCTTTGGAACCCCAAACTCTTTTGAGCAGACTGGACTAATAGGTCCTGTCTCCTTCTGGGAGTAGGTGGCACTGGTAAGTTGAAAGGCTTCAGCCAGTGATTTGTCCATGGTAATGTCCTTTATACCCAAATCACATCCCAGCTACCCCAAGATTAAACAAAACCCAAATCTTTGGTATATGTCAGGCTGAATTATTTGGATTAATTTCATGATGCACAAAAACTGAGCTACTCTAATTCAGTGTCATCGTCTGTTGAAAGCTATGCATTTGGCTGTAAAGTATGGACTAAATTCTAAACACACAAACAAAGGAAAAAATAATTCATACTAAAGTGAAGCCTGTGTAGGTAGATCTTGGCATTTCCTTTCCATACATTACAATCCATTCAGTGATATTCTGATAGAATTAAGCTATAAGTGTAATGAAAAATCTGTATTAAAAGATAGTAATAGTTTAGTATTTAATGATTAGGGTAACCTAAATAATCCTAAAATTATTTACAGCAAGTGCTTCTGAATTTACATGAGCCCAACAGTTCTGCCAATGAATAAAGCAATTACAACTTTTCTTCTGCTTTATCAATTGGAGTGTGTGCTCTTAAAAGAAAAGTTGTGAATTAGAATTTCTACTTATTCTAGAAATTCAGTATGTTACTAAAATAACATTTTAGTTATATTCTCTTCTTCCAGTGTAGCAGCAAAATTAGTTAGGCAGACTGGAGAAAGGCAGTTTTATCATTATAGAAACAGATGGTTAAAAGGAATCTGTTGGAGAAAGAATGAATGGGGGCAAGATCTGCAAAAGTATTGGCAGATTTAGTCATGTGAGTGGGGATTGAAGAGATGGCAGACTCTTCTTTACTGAATATTCTAAACTGCTGTAATATGTATTTTTATTTATATTTGGTATATGTACTGTACCATGGGACAAAGTGGTTTAGATTATTTCTTCCCTTCTGCTCCCTATATTTTGTAGTGCCCATAAAAGGTCAAAGCAGGATTAAACTATGATACATCATGGTTCAACAAACAAAGGCAACTTGAAACCAGAATTTCAGATCATGAAATAAAAATCAACTAATGGGCTAGGAGGGGTAAACTATAGCTCACCTACCAAAGCAATGATTCAGCTGTAACTCTTAGCATACAACAGAGATACCATCTTACAACTAGCAGGTAGAAAGAGTTAAGTTAGGTTTGCTTGGTCATAATAAATCATAAACATGAGACAAACATACTTGCTAAAGTAATGAGCATAACATTCTTTTCAAATAATGAAAGCTGAATGTATTGAAAATTATACATACATACATACATACATACATACATACATACATACATACATACACACACACGCATTCTCCATGATTGGTGGAGACAGCAGTCACGTAGGGTTCACTCTCTCCAGTACCAATAGGGCTGAGTATACAGATTATAAAGCATTCCTCCTTGCTGCTCTTTCCCAGCTTTTTAGTCCCAACCAGTTCTGGGCTGGACATGTAGTTGTATTTCTCTGATTATATTGTTCTTTCTTACTAATTGGCTATTTATAAAACTTTCATATTTCAACTACTGTCATTCTTAAGATCTTGCAGACTTATATTAAGCAAGGGGCTTTGTCCCTCGCCATGGAGCCAGCTGTGTGGCTGGGACAGCTGTTTTAAAGCAACTGAGGTTTTTTTTTTCCTCTCGGTGATCGTCGGAGGCTTGTATTAGGAAGCGGAGCGGCTCTGATGCTTCTCTTTCGAGCGGATTGCTGGAGGTTGCCTCGGTGACAAACCCAAGGGTGATAACCCTGTGCTTGTCATCAGGAACACAGCGCTGGGGCTGCAAAGCTCTCAGGAAGATCGCTGTTTCCCTCAGAGATTGCAGCAAGCACTATTTCAAGCCAGCAGAGAGTGTGTGACAGTTGATTTTGGTGCGAAAAGCAGCGAGTGCCATTTTGAAGCCAACGGTCGGTAACGGGGCTCTTTTACAGCATTTACCTTGAGGCTGCCTGTTTCTTCTTGGCTTATAATGATGGCTTCCGGCACAGGAGATGGAGCAGTAATCTCTCCCCAGCCCTCTCTACCAGAGAGCCCTACTGCTGGCTCTTCATTAGCTCAGACTTCTAGGAGAAGGGTGGCAGCTGCCCCAGCTGCGGAGCTCCCTGCAAAGGCTCCCAAGAAAGCAAAAAAAGGGGGGAAAGGGCAGCTCAAGTCCTCATTGCACAAGACGTCTCCCAGCAAGCGCACACAGGATGGCAGAGAGAGCCCTCACCCATTCCAGGTGATCCCTGTCTCTCCTGGTAGCCCTCCTCCTGTGGGTCTTTCTTCTGATTCAGGGGATTCCCTTTCTGAACCTGGTTCTCCTTCTCAGATAGGGGATGGTACAGGGATTTTTGATTCTCCTCAAAGTGAGGATGACTCCTTAGAAGATGCAGGCCCTTCTCCGGTGGCAGATCAGGCTTCCTCTTCCCCAGGATTTTTGGGTTTGAACCAACCCCTGATACTACCCCTGCTATTACCCCTGATGTAGCTGCCATTATCCCTTCTGCCATTGAAAAGGGGATAGCTGCTGGCCTCAAATGTTAAGAGATCCTCTGGCCACAGTTCTAACTCTAAATCGGAGGGGTCTAAACCCAAGAGTAAAAAGAAACACTCTTCTAGTAAGGATACTGCTGATCCTTCGACTTCTAGGTCTGCCATAGCAGGGGATGAGGATGAGCAGCCCCCCAGAGATTCTGATCTCTCTGAGGATGAGGATCTGGCCCCTGACCAACCAGTCTTTGTGGGGTTGTTCAAACCGGTTCTTTTCCTCTCCTTGCTGTTTAAGGCAAAGAAGATTGCTGGTTTTAAGCCTACCCCGGATCCTCAGCCTGCAGCCTCTGACACTGGGGATTCTGAGGATCCTCTTTTCCTAGAACCTACCGTTGAGAAGGAGGTGGTTCCTTCTCCTAGGAGTTTTATGAACGTGGTGCAAAGGCAATGGGCCTCTCCTGGCACCGGTCCTCTTCCTAATTCTCTTGATAAGTGCCTGTATAATGTAGGACTTGCCTTAGTCAAGGCTCTAGACCTTCCAGCCAACGACCTGCCTGTGGTAGCTCTGGCCTCTCCTAATGCAGCTGCCAGTGCTCCCGAGGATTCACTTAAGCCTGAAGACAAGTGTTTAGAACAAACACTTGTCAAAGGTCACCAGGCCTCTGCCTGGGCTGTTAGGGTTTCCACTTCTTCCTCATTTTTTAGCAGATCTGCTCTCCTTTGGCTAAAGCAACTTCAGAGCAGGATTACAAATAAAGACGCTAGGACCCACAGGGATTTAAACAAATTAAAAGCAGCTCTCGAGTTTTCTGCAGGTGCTGCGCTTAACCCAGCTCGCTTTGCCTCCAAAGCCATTGTTTCTACGGTCACCTCTAGGCAATTACTGTGGCTAAAAAATTGGCAAGCCGATGCCAGACACAAGTGGCATCTGGCTTCATCTCCCTTTTCGGGGGGTAATCTATTTAGGGCCCCTTTGGAACTCTTATTAGTGGAGTCAAAGTAAGATCCTCCAATCAACTTTCCACAAGGCGGACAATAGAAATTCCTCTACCGTCTATAGACGCCAGCTCTTTCATGGGCAGGATGGGGGTTTCTCCAACTCCCGTCCGCAGCGTCAGTCACTCTCTAGGCAGGAATCCAACCAACAGCAGGATAGGTCCAATAGGACCTTCCAACGATATCTTCCTAGGAAATCCTTTAGAGGTGGCTTCAATCGATCCTACAGACATCAGAAGTGGCTGTCTGGAGATCTTCCAATAGGAGGCTGACTGACGGTGTTTGCGGATCGATGGGAGGACATAACAACAGATGCTTGGGTCTTGCAGACCATCAGATGGGGTCTGACCCTGGAATTTCTCTCCATTCCCCCAAGGCATTTCGTCCCTTGCCCAGTGTCTCAGGACAGTCTCAAGAGACAGTTGGTGGAACAGGCCATTTGCCATCTTCTTCAGATCAGGGCCATCCAAGCTGTTCCCAAGGGCCAGGAACGTCTGGGATTTTACTCCCGGCTGTTTGTGGTTCCAAAGGCCTCGAGGGAATGGAGACCAATTCTGGATCTGAAAATCTTGAACCGATATGTCCTTTATCGACGGTTCAAGATGCACTCCCTGCAATCCATCTTGGAGAGCGTCCACAAGGGCGACTTCCTCTCCTCGGTGGACCTTACAGAGGTATATCTTCATATTCCCATCCTCCGTGAACACAGGCAGTTCCTTCGATTGAAGTACAGGGGAAATCATTGCCAGTACTGGGCCCTCCCCTTCAGGCTGTCATTAGCCCCAAGGGTATTCACAAAAGTGCTAGCGGTGGTGGCTGCCCACCTCCGCTCAAGATTAGTCATAATCCAAGTATATCTAGACGACATTCTCCTGCTGTCCCCCTCCATCAGGCAGAGTCACAGGGACATTCGAACTACCATTCAAGTCCTCCAAGAGCTAGGCTTCTCCATAAATCTAGCAAAAAGCTCTCTAAGGCCAGACACCCACATCCTTAATTTGGGAGCTCTAATAGACACTGTTCAGGGCAAACAGATCGGCGGAACAGCCTGCAGGAGCTAGCCAAGACAATCCAGCGACGTCACAGAGCCCAACCTCTCCAGTTGTCTTGGCTCTTGGGGAAAATGGTCTCCTGCTTCTCCATCGTGCCATGGGCGCGCCTCCACAATTGTTGCCTGCAGTGGTACCTGTTACCGTACCAGAAGGATATCAGCTGTTCTCTGCAACAGGTTTGCACTCCCGCATATGCGAGGAAGTCCCTGGGGTGGTGGCTCTCCCCAGCATTGACTCAAGGGACTCTCTTTTGAGAGCCGGTTCATCTAACTATCACCATCGATGTCAGTCTGATAGGTGGGGGGCCTACCTTCGGTCAGGGATGATTCAGGGATTGTGGTCACAGGCCAATCTTGCCAACACCATCAATTGGCTGGAAGTGCGGGCCATTCATCTAGCCCTTCGGAGGTTCCAAAACACGGTACGCAACTCCCATGTCTTAATCCTCACGGACAACATCACCGTGAAGGCGCATGTAAATCAGCAAGGGGGCACCAGGTCCAAACCGCTAATGAGGCAGGCATGGCTGTTGGGGCTTTGGGTGGAAGCCCACCTTCTCTCACTCAAGGTGGACCACATCTTGGGCGTCGCCAACGTTCAGGCCGACTGGCTAAGTTGCACTCAAGTCGACCAGGGTGAGCATCTCATGCAGCCTCTTTCAGGAGATATCCCGCAGATACAGGGGACCAGTACTCAACCTCTTCACCTTGAAGGAAAACGCCCTTCTCCCATGGTACTTCACCAGGTATGCGTCCCCAGGAGCAGAGGGGGTGGACACTTTGCGGTGCCCATGGCCCCCGGGCCTTCTGAACGTGTTCCCTCCTCTGCCTCTAATACAGAGGGTGGTACGGAAAATACTAGACGAGGAGACGGAAATTCTCCTTCTGGCACCACATTGGGCCCGCCGGCTGTGGTTCAGGGACTTAATTACGTTATCTGTAACACCTCCATGGTGCATTCCACTACACAGACTGTCCCTCTCACAAGGCTCAATCCAGCATCCAGATCCACATTGGTTACAACTAACCATGTGGAGGTTGAGCGGCAGGCGCTGAGAGCGGATGGGCTGTTGGACAGTGTCATTCAAACCATTCAAGCCTCGCACCACCCCTCCACGACTTGAATATACGACACAACCTGGATAGCGTTTACCAAGTGGTGTTCTTCTGATCTTGTCTGCCTCACTGGCTAATGTGTTAGACTTTCTCCAACAGGGCCTCACCAAAGGTATTTCGCCAAACACGTTAAGGCATCAGGTGGCGGCCCCCTCTACACTCTTGACTCTACCGACAGGTGAACCCATCTCTCATCTGCCACATATACGTTGGTTTCTCCATGGAGCGACCAATATTCGTCCTCTGACTGTTCACAGATACCCAACCTGGGACTTAACCAAAGTTTTAGACTTTCTGACCAGGGCTCAGTTTGAGCCATTGCGGACCGTATCTCTTCAACATCTCACGTTCAAGGTCTGTTTCCTGATCGCAGTGACATCGGCAAGACAAATCTCCGAAATCGCAGCTCTGTCGATTAGAAGCAACCTTTGTATGTTTCATGCAGATAGGGTCGTTCTCTGTCTAGATCCGATATTTATGCCCAAAGTTAACTCAGCCTTTCATAAGGTTCAGGAACTGATTCTCTCTAATTTTTGTCCCAATCCTTCTCATGAGTTAGAAGAAAAGTGGCATTCCCTAGATGTTTGCAGGGCTTTACGTATCTATAAACGTTCAGCTATGTTCAGGCATTCTGAAGCCTTGCTAGTCTCTTTTCAGCCAACTTCCCTGGGTTCTAAAGTCTCCTCTTCCACCATAGTCGCTGGCTTAGAGCCTGTATCACTAAAACTTACAGAGCCAATGATCTTGTTCCTTCACAGGGTATAACCGCTCATTCCACTCGTAGTGCAGCCATGTCAACTGCCTGGGCTACTCAGGCGTCAGTAAATTTGGCCACTTGGACTTCTCCCATTCCCTTTATCCGTCATTACAAGATAGACCAGTTTGCTTCGGCTGAAGTGGCCTTTGGAAGGAGAGTTTTACAGCAAGTCCATTTCCTGGACTCCTCTTCCACGGGGACCGGATCCCTCCCTTAATTAGGAACTAGCTTGGGTATGTCCCTACGTGACTGTTGTCTCCACCAATCGTGGAAAATGGGCGTTGGTACTTACCTGATACGCTCATTCTCACTGCAGGTGGAGACAGCAGTGACCCCCACCCTGTTCCAGTCAATGTTCTCCTTCATTAGGATTAGGTTGGTCCTTTCTTTCCTTTTCTTGGTTTCCCTTTATTCTCCTTCTCCATATCAACTACACGTCAGTCTACATCATGTCTTCGTCTAAAAGCTGGGGAAGAGCAGCAAGGAGGAAGGCTTTATAATCTGTAGACAGCCCTATTGGTTACTGGAGAACGAACCCTACATGACTGCTGTCTCCACCTGCAGTGAGAATGAGCATATCAGGTAAGTACCAACACCCATTTCCTAATGCATTTCTCCTAAATGCTTGTTTAACGCTTTTATATCTTGATATACATTTTTTCTGCTATCTTAAGAGCCATGTATCTGAATATTCTAGTGACTTACAGCTTTATTTAATTTTAAATTCTAATTCTGAGCATTTTGAATCCTTCTGCATCTCAGGTATTCTAGAATGGCCATTTTGGACTAAGCTAGTAGTAGTAGCTATTGGTTTCACCGGTGGAATTCTTTTCATGTATGTTCAATGCAAAGTTTATGTACAACTGTGGAAAAGACTTAAAGCTTATAACCGTGTGATATATGTACAGAACTGCCCAGACATAAGCAAAAAAAGCAGATTAGAAAAACAAAATGCTGAATATTCAAGTATCTTCAGAAGCCATCATACAGAGACTACCAGTTCAAATTGCACAGAAACTGAAAATGTGAATGCTAACATTCTTCATATTTGACATGTTTTTTTCTTGAAGATTTGGATCAGCATTATTTACTATTTTCAGATATTTAACTTAAGACTGAGTTGGTAGAAATATTCTTCTTTTACCAGAGCATCAATCAGAAGATAAACCGAAGAAAGTCTGCTTGAATGATATATAAATGATGTTAATCATTATTTTCTCTCCATTTTAAAACAATTCAGTTTTGGTCAATCATTCTAAAATATGTCTTGGTTACATTAAGAAAGTGTCTTTTCTCTACTATATGAAACTATTAAATGAGATACAAAGGAGGAAATATGTTTTTACATAAACATACTATTATACATACCTCTATAGTGTACCAGGACCCCATTTACAAATCTTCATGTTGCAAACAGTATGTAGTTCTACTATTGCTGTAAATAATTTGCCTACACTGTATCTGTGAACTGTATCACACTCAGGGTAGGGATGTCGAAACATGAAGCACTTTTAATTGTTTTTATATTATAACAAATTTGAAACAATCTCAGTTCAGTGTGTTCCTTTGAATTACTGAAAGCACATTAATATGTAGACCTGACCATTTGCCTTAAAACAACAAGGTTTGTACTAAAAATTTCCTCAAATGTTCTTATGTCTAATAATAAATACTTTATTGACATTTTGTTTGTTTGCCCTTTTTTAAAAATACTGCAAACTTTGATTGTGGAACAGAAAATAATGATATAGATTAAATGTTTTCAGTATTCTCTGTAATATTAGAATAAGTTAATTGATCTGATTTTAATAAAAAAGAATTTTAGTGCTGCACTTTTCTAGCATATTTTATATATGTATACATATCTTCAAGTCAGCCTTTACTGCTGGTGATTGCATTGGCAACCTTTTTGGAAGTGATTGCTCTTACCTCATTCCTCAAGGTAAAAGATTGTGTCTAGGCCAAAGTCATCAGCTGGTTTCTGGACCTGAAACAGGACTAAAATTCAAAGTCTTTATCACTACCTGGCTCTCTTTCTAGTATTTACACCTGCTTGTAATGTATTTGAAGTACAATGCTGATTGTATGCATTCTATCTGACATACTTCCATCCGAGAATTTAAAGCAGGTTTAAGAAGAATTGGTAGATGTTATCAATTCTAATTAAATGTGCTTGTAAAGTCCTGCCTCACCAGCCTTCTCAATAAAACAGAACTCTTGAAATGAATGGCATTTCAAAAGGAACTTTTATTGGATGACAATGATAGTAGAGTGTAGACAACATCTGAATTTTGTGCGCTGGAGCGTTAGGTTAAACAACTCCTTTTTGAGGCCCTTCCCAATGTCCAGTTCATCTTTGAGCCAATTCCAAGGTGTGAAGATGTAAGAATTTCGGGTTGAGAAGATAAGTAATAGGTGCCATAATCTCGCTCCTCCAGTGGTGAGACAAAACAGATTGCCCAAAGCACATTCTTTCCCCCCTCCCAACATCCTAAAGGTACATCAAAGCAGAGAACAGGAACAAAGGAAAATCCAATGCAAGTGTAGTCCGAATCCTCCCCCTCCCTCCATAATGGCAAGGTCCCAATAGAGATCAATGGGACTTGGCAGTGCTTTAATTGTCTTGGAACGCCCAAAATGTTAATAATAAAAAATTGAAGTTTGATGGCTTTGTTTCTTTCTTTCTTGAATTTCTAGTTCACCCTATTCCAAAACTATTCTGAGCAGCTTCACAAGTTACAAAAAACAACACTGCATAAAAACAACCATCTGAGGGACACATTACATTAACCACCAATTATATCACTCTCAACTCAGAAGGCTTGGGGCTAGATTTTGGCAGGGGAATCTTTTAAGATTGCTTGAAGACAGACAAGGTGGAGACCATACGAATAATTAGTTAAGTAAATTAATTGGCTACTGTCTAATGTGGATAGTTAGCCTTTTTTTGGCAAAAAGTGGACACACACACAAAACACATGAGTATCTTCTGCAAAATAGGTTTCAGATAGATTCTGGTCAGGAGAGGGTTCTGGCTGGCTTTACTGCCGGTTTGCTTGTGTGCGCACTGGATGCGCACTGTGCACACATGCACAGTTCAATTAAAATTATTCAGCACAGAACTCAAAAACAAGATGGCAACTGCAGTGACCGGGGAACTGGTTCGGGGGCATGGCAGGCCTGGTTCCAGTGGCCCAAGCTGCCATACCACTACTGGTTCGGCTGAACTGGTAGGAATCCATCTCTGATTCTGGTCCACATTTGGTTTGATTGGACCAATTTAACCTATCCACAGTCCCTGTGGAAATTCAAATTAGCAGCTGCAGCTTAAACCTGCTTGGATTGCAATTTGAATCAAAGAGAAGAACTTCCAATAGCATTTTTTCTTTCACTTTTAATGAGCAGGATAAACTTTGCTTCCATATCTTCTGCTGAAAATATAGGTGATAGAAAAATTTACAAAGAGCATATATAAGCAGATAATCTGGTACTGCAACGTGAGATATGCTAACTGGTGATGAGAAACGGCAGCACTGCAACTTGTACTTAGTCTCAGTCTTTTTTCAATCATCTGTCAAAAATGGTGTAAGGTCTGCTTGGGTCGGCGGGTGGGGTTGTACTAGATGATCTACAAGGTGCCTTCCAACTCTGTTAATCTGTGTTTGTAACTAATCTGTATCTTTTAGTGGATAAGATCTATGTTAGTTGTAATACCTTGATTTAGGACTGTTTATTTACAACCTTTTCCCCACAATCATTAAGCAAATCAAGTGGTTACATGCCATTTACCAAGCACCTGATTTTTTTTTCATGTGATCATGGGACACTTCAATGATCCTAAATGCAAGGACTAGGTCATAAATCACTTTTTTCATAACCTTGGACAGTTGTTAATTGATCATAAGTTGAGGACTACATGCAACTTATACTAACATTAATGAGTGACTTATCTATTTCTTTAGTAACACCACCAAAGTAAATAACCCATGATACAGAGGGCACCAGTCATAACTAGACATAATGGTTGGAACCTAATTATATTAAGAAAAGGTTGACAGTCAACTGTATTATGCATAGTTAGCTTTACCCCAAACCTAGCCCTAATTCTAGATGGATTCAAATCAAAATTAAGTGAAGTGAGTAATTAACAGAACATTAGGATGTGCTGTATTTAGAAAACCATTTCTATTTTGTACATTGGTGGCGCCATGGTTAGAATGCAGTATTCTGCTGATTGCCAGGGGTTCGATCCTCACCAGTTCAATATTGACTCAGCCTTCCATTCTTCTGAAGTTGGTAAAATGAGACCCAGATTGTAGGAGGCATTATGCTGACTCTGCAAACCGTTTAGAGAGGGATGTAAAGCACTGCAAAGCAATATTTAAGTCTAAGTGCTATTGCAATTGTGAAGTAAATAATAGTGTAATGAAGCTTTTCGTTTTTATGGCTTCGGAGGACAAAAAATGGCCCTATGTTTGCCCTCTGGAGTCTTCAGGGAAGCCTCCTGAAGTCTCCGGAAGTTAAAAATTGGCCCTACAGACAAACTGGAAGTCACCATTCCTGAACCTCCGGGTTCCCTGCAGGTCCATTTTTCACCCTCTGGAGGAAAGCCTGTGGAGGGCGAAAAAACCGCACCAACAGTTGGGGGGGGGGTGCTGGTCATGTCGCATTGCATTATGGGTGTGACACACCCATGCACGACCCTCCTACGCTCCTCCCACTTTTGGCACGGGAGCCAAAAAAGGTTAGCCATCACTCATATAGGGTCTCCTGCTTGAACAGGGGGTTCAACTAAAAATACGTCCGCGCAGGACCTGACAGGACAACTCCTCGCGTTATCTAACATGGTGGCTCCATGTGCCACCAGTAGCATGCGTGCCATAGGTTCGCCATTACGGCCCTATACCATTGCGGACAAATGGCTGTCTGATCTCATCTTAAAAACCTCCAGTGATGGAGCATCAACAACTTCTGAAGGCATGCCATTCCATTGATCAATTTTTCCCACTGTCATGAATTTTTTCCTTAGTTCTAAGTTGGAGCTCTCTTCGATAAATTTCCTACTGATACTTCTTGTCCAGTCCTCAGATGCTTTAGAGAAGAGGTTGACCCAATCCTCTCTGGGGCAACCCCTCAAAAATTGGAGGACTGCTATCATGTAACCCCTAGTCCTTCTCTTTGTTAGACTAGATACACCCAGTTCATGCAACCGTTTTATCTTGCAGTCCCCTAATCATCTTTGTTCTTCTTTTCTGCAATCTTTCTAGAATCTTAATATCTTTTTTTGTATTGTGACCAAAACTGGATGCAGTTAAGTAAGATGAGCTATATGATCTTGTGTTCCCCTGCTGTTTCTGAAGCCTGCTGTTCATGTGATATTCCCCTCTGTCTAGAGGAGGGGTCCCCAACCTGTGGAGCGCGGCCTACTAGTGGACCATGAGGGGCTGCAGAAATAGCTGGTAAGAACGCACAGCCTCACTTGTACAAGCAGCAGGTGAGTATGCATACACACACTCCATTTAAGTGAGTGGCAGGTATACATGGTTTGCGCAAATGGAGCTGTGAATGCGCTTGCTGGCTGCTCACATGGAATCATCCCCTCTCCCCCTGCCGGTCCCTCCTAGTTTTGGGGCCATGGTAGGCTTTTCTGTGCTTGTTGCCATTGTTATGGGGTTTTTTTTGTTTCCCCACTTATCTTTTAAAAATTTATGAGGATTTCATTCACACAAACACACACACAGATTTTTCATATTAAGTCAGTAGGTTTGCAAGCCATCTGTCTTCTCCCTCAAACGTTATTATTTGTTCCACATATTCTTTTGTTGAATACATATAGTCTCATCAAGTTTTTCTTTGCACAGATTTTTTTGTATGTTTCTGTAAGGTCCTGCCTCTACTCCCCATTCAAGAAAGTATGGACTCTTGAGACAGCAGTATTTCAAAGGGCACCTTTTATTGAAATGGAGCGATTGCAAGACAAAAACAAAGCAGGCTCTAAGGTTCCCTTAGGCCCGTGATGGCGAACCTATGGCGCATGTGTCTCCCACCGGCTAGCTGGTCGTTAGGTCTCTGCCGCACATGCGAGAATGCATGCGTGGGGGATGGTGCATGCATGAGGGTGCTCACATTGTATTTTGAGGCCTCGTGTGGCCCTTCATGCCCCGTTTTGGGCCTGGAAGTCCTCCTGCACCAAGCTGGAAGCCAAAATGGGGTGCAGGGGCGCTGCACAAGCCCTCCACACACACACCTTGTTTTAGGCCTGGAAAGCCTTCTGCACCAATCTGGAAGCCAAAAATGGGTGGGGGCAGTGCACATGTGGGGGGGAAGGGCGCACATGGGGTCATACATACATTGCATTATGGGTGTGGGTGCACATACACGCTTTTGGCATGCGATGACAAAATAGTTAGCCATCACTGCCTTAGGCAATTCTGTTAGGGTAAAGGAGTTAGAAACCCCTCCCCTCAGTCCAATGTTGAATGAGCCAATCCACAGGTATGAAGATGTGGAGAACTGGGAAGGAGATAAGGGACAGTTCCCAGGCGCTTCTTTCAGGAGGCTTCAGAACTGAGGCAAAACAGATGGCCCTCCCCCCTTTCACATTCCCCAAAGGTAAATCAAAGCACAGAGCAGATAGGTGTCAGAGCTAGAGTTATAAACTAAGGGATTACAGGATATGTAGGAAACAGGAAGAGGGTAATAAATGAATAAATGATCCAGGCGCCTCTCCCCACAGAAATGGCAGTATCACGATAGGGATCTGACATGTTTCTTCCATCTTTTTTCATGTTATGTTCCATTAAATCCTTTCCAACAGAAGTGTTTCACTTAACAATTGTGGCAAAAATCAGGCACCGGTCCCTTCATAACTGCCTTGACTAGTAACATAATTGTTTTTATTATTTTATTTTTTAACAGATTAACAGGAGACCCTACACCATTTCTGACAAATGGCAGTCCAATCTCTTCTTGAAAGCCTCTAATGATTAAGCTCCCACAACTTCCAAAGATTGTTCTCACTGTCAGAAAATTTCTCCTCATTTCTAGGTTGAATCACTCCCTAGTCAGTTTCCATCTGTTATTCCTTTTCTAGCCTTTGGCCTTGGAAAATAGCTTGACCCTTCCTCTCTACTGCACCCCCTCAAATACTGGAACACTGCTATCATGTCTCCCCTGCTCCTTCTCTTCACTAGACTAACCATGCCCAGTTCCTGCAACTGTTCCTCATATGTTTTAGTCTTCAGCCCCCTAATCATCTTTATTGCTCTCCTCTGCACTTTTTCTAGAGTCTCAACAGTTGAAAATGACTTGAGGGCATATAATCAATAAATTAACCTCAAGAGAGCATTGTTTGGCATCCAGGAGCCCAACAGTCTTTAGGCACACACAGAATTTAAGGAAGGACTTGTTTCTGCAAGCCTCAACAATAAGGCAGCAGCAATCAGTAGAGAAAAAGAAAAAGTTAGAAAACAGCAATTGCAGCTAAGAACTTAGCTGGGCAAAAGTGAATTCCAGGTCAAGCAGTAAGTCAGGGCGAATATTTATGATACCAAGTTAAGGGAGAGACAAAGTGTCAGGCCTGCCTCCATTCAAAACCCAAGAAAGAAAACCCCCAAATCCATTGAGATAGAGAAGAGGTCCGTTTACTGAGGACGGTTGGTCTTGACAGTGTATAAACAACTCTACTCAGCAGCACAATAATTCTTGAGAGCAAACCCCCCTTTCATATGGAATTTCACCTCACCAGCTCACTTCTCAAATCCAAATGCCATCCCTCCCCCCCCCCCTTTACTATGGCAGCCGATAACAAGCATGCAGCAAAGTCAAACCGCATGCTGGAGATCTAGTTGACAATCAGCCATCCTGCAGTAGAAGCGTTAGCCCTAAAAAGAAAAAAAGAAAAGACAAATACAAAGAGTGACATGCAGTACAAAATGGTAGATAAATATTAGGTTTATCAGGATATATTTTGGGTGAAACAGTTGAAGGAGTTTGGGAGCCTGGGCGTTCCGAGCGTCCACTCATTCAGATTGTGAGAAAGGGAAGTGTTTCCAGACCACCAAATATTGTAGTTTTCCACAGTGTTTCCTGGAATCTAGGATTTCCTTGACTTCAAAGTGTTGTTCCCCTTCTATGAGGGTGTGAGAATAGGGGTAAACCCTTAAATTATTTGGGTAAAGGAGATTCCATTTTGAATGTATCACATGCTTAGCTCGCTTGCTAGCTTGGAAAGTTACAGCCTGGAACAAATGCAAAAGTTACTGTGCAAAAGTTACTGTGACCCAGTCAGAAATAGCTTAATGGTTTGTGGAAGTTCCCTCTGTAAGTCCCCTCTGTACCAGATATGTTTTTCAGGAAGATGGTCATTATCTACTATTGTTTAACTCTGGGAAAGTGCGCAGTTAAGGGTTTTTTGGGAACATTCTGAAAAGTCAGATGATACTTGACACATATTACAGGAATTCACTTAATATATTTTGGGGGATTTTATTTCTGTATGTTCACATAATTAATGCCAGCTGTATTAATTATTGCCAAGCATTGTTATCGATCATGGAAATGTATTTTTATATTTGTAGTATGACACACTTTTGATAATACTCAGGAGACTTTATTTTGTGCATTTAAGGCTCACCTGTGTACCTTGTAGTCATTCTCTCCTTTTGAGAATCCTATCATGCACATGATAGTATCGATAAGACCCTCTTATCAATGAATAAAGCTTTTTGTTGCCTATAATATCCTTGTTTAGTTTTTCTTGCGTTCATAGAAAATATCCGGGACATTTTTCTCACCGAGGGGGACAGGCTGGGCAGGCCGAAGGAAAGACACTTGCTCAGGCTTGAGCAAGTTAACATGAAATACTGGGTGGATCCACCTAAAGATTTTGGGCAGCTCTAATCGTACCGTGATCAGGTTGATGATTCTGACTATGCGGAAAGGGCCTACATACTTACGGCCCAGTTTCTTTGATTTCTGGGTAGTTTGTAGGTACTTCGTGGATAGGAAAACCTTGTCCCCCACTTGGAATTCTTTGTGTTTAGCTCTTTTATTGTCAGCCTGTTTCTTATGGGCCTGATGGGCCTCATCCAGTGCTTTACATGTGACCAGCCAAGTGTGTTGTAGCTATTCAATCCATCCCACTAAAGAGGTGATCTGAGGCTTCTCTTGGGGCAGTTCTGGTATGGGGACAAAATCCTGATTAGAAGCAACTTTAAACAGGACAAAGCCAGTACTACTATGGATTGAGTTATTGTAAGCAACCTCTTTGAATGGCAACAGGTCAGTCCAAATGTCCTGCTGGTAATTTACGTAGCATCTGAGGTACTGCTCCAGGACTGAGTTAGCGCATTCACAGGCCCCATTAGTTTGGGGATGGTGGGCTGAGCTTAGACCCTGGGCAGAGCCTAACAATTTAAGGAATTACCAACAGAATTGGGAGGTGAATCATACCCTCCTATATGAAATAATGCAGTCAGGAACACCACATAACCTATACACATGTTGGATAAATATTTTAGTGAGTGTTTTAGCAGAAGGTATTTTAGGGCAGGATACAAAGTGCAGCTGCTTGGAGAATAAGTCCCTAATCACCTAAATAACCGTGTTCTCCCCACTCTTGGGTAATTCAACAATAAAATCCATAGATATTTCGTTCCATGGGGCGCTAGGATTGGCAACACACTGGAGGAGTCCAGCAGGCTCCCCTGCAGGGCTTTTAGCAGCAGCACACACAGGACAGCTGGCTATGTAGGTCTATCCTTTTTCAATGAATGCCACCAAAATTGCCATCTGACCAGGTGTAAAGTTTTCATCATGGGCCTGTTGCAGTACTGTCCTACCAGTACTGACTGGTAGGTACATATAGTTTAGCCCCAATCCATGCCAGGGCACCTCGCATGGTGCACTCCTTTGTGTGGGATAGAAACCAACCATCACTTTTCAGTCTCCCTTTCAACTCCTCACGTAAGTCATTGGGAATATCAAGGTCCAACTTTTTCTGGGCTCGTAACCACCGGGGCAGTTAGTGGCTTTGAAAGGATGACTGGATGGATCACTTCTGGCCTAGCACTACTGTACTGGGGTAATCTAGACAAAGCATCCACCATAAAGTTCTTTCCCCCAGGAATGTAGCGCTAGGTAAAGTTAAATGTTAAAGTATTGCGCCCAATGAATTTGCTTGGGTGACAATTTTTGAGGAGTTTTCAGGGCTTCCAGGTTTTTATGGTCAGTCCACACCTCAAAATGGTGCTTTGCCCCTAAAAGGAAATGTCTCCAAGTTAATAGTGCCCAATGGACCGCAAACCTTTCTCTCAAATTGCCTATCTGTTACCGTTAATTTCCTGAAGGTGTAAGTGCAGGGTTATAGGCTCCTTTGTCATTAGCTTGCAAGAGCAAGGCACCCACAACCACATCACTGGTGTCAGTTTGAACCACAATTGGGGCATCCGTGTTGGGATACTTAAGTACAAACAACCACTTGAGTTTCTCAAAGGCTGCTTGGCATTCCATTGTCCACTCAAGGGATGGCTAGGTTTGGGCTTGGCCTCTTGGTTTTCAGCTGTCAATGGTTAGAAGAATAGCTACAATAAAAATGAACATTTTGCCAAGGTTATTATTTCTGTTTCAAACAATTTCAATAAAACTAGAAAAAAAGTTTTTTGAGGATTTAAACAAATTGATTGTAAAGTTTATTTGGCAAGGGAAAAAAGCAAGAATAAAATTGATAATGCTACAAGAAGCTAAAAATAAGGGGGGGATCTGGGTTACCTGATTAGGAGTTCTACTCCCAAGCCTCAGTGCTTACATGGGTGAAAGAATGGATTAATTTGAGGAATAAAAGAATATTGACTTTAGAAGGACATGCTTTACAATTGGGGTGGCATGCATTTATGTGGTATGGGAAAAATAAAAAAAATATATATTTTCAAAAACATATTAAAAATGCTCTGCTTTTAGTAGGGGAATGAATTAAAGAGAAACATTACATGAAAATACCAGTTTGCTATCAACTGTGGAAGCACTAATACATCCAAATGTTCTTGAACTGGAAAAAAATTACAAGATATAAAGAAATCCTAAATGAACAAGGAGAATTAAAATAGAAACAAGAACTGAAAAATCAAGGAATTAATTTCACTTGGTGGCCATTTATGCAAATATAATCAAGATACAAGAAAGATGCAGAAAAGTATGGATTTTACAAAGAACCTTCAGAACTAGATCAGATATTTTTAGGGACAGATGACAAACTAATAAAAAAATATAGCAATCTATTGAATTTCAAAATGAAAGAACAAGTAAAAGAAACTATGATAGTATGGTCCAAAATTTTTGGAAGTACTATAGAATTAGATAGATGGTAAAAACTCTGGGAAAGAATGTATATAAATTGATGATATCAACAGCCTACAAAGAAAATCTCTACAAAATGTTTTATTGGTGGCATCAGCCACCAGCAAGAATGGCAAAGATGTTCCAAAACATATCTCCCAGATGTTGGAAATGTAAAGAGATACTGGATTCTTATTACCATATGTGGTGGATTTGTCCTATGGAAAATAATAATAATTGGTTTTTAAAAAAAGGTGGCTAGAAGAAATGACAAAACAACAATTAGACCTAAAACAGTGATGCTCTTGTTGGGTATCCTACTGGAGAAATATAATAAAAGATATGCATATTTACTTTTACATGTGGTAACAGCAGGAGTATACGCACAAAATTGGAAAAATGAAAATATACCTATAAAGGAAAATGTACTCTATTTTTCAGAGTATAAGACGCACTGGAGTATAACATGCGCCAAAGTTTTGATGAGGCAAATTTCTTAAAAAGGTTTTTGCACTCTGCAGACCTCCCAAAAATGGCCCGTTTTTCACGGAAACAGGCCCAGGTTTTTTCCCCCCCCCCAAAAAAGAGCATGAATAGCCTTTAGGAGGCTTGTAGAGTGCTCCTGGGGGGTGCCCCTCCAAATGAGCAAAAAAGGCCATTTTTAAAATAAATAATAGATAATTTAGCATATAGTTCAGGAGCCTTCAATTTGTTCAGGACTGCACATACTAACTTCACATGTTCCTCCATAGTTTTGGTGTATATAAGAATGTCATCTAAGTAAACGAGAACCCCCTCGTAAAAATGCTCACACAGCACTTCATTGATCAATTGCATGAACATAGCTGGTCCCCCTTATAATCCAAATGGGAGCACCCTGAACTGGAAGAAGTCCAAAGAGTAATTAAAAGCAGTTTTCCACTCATCTCCCACTTTAATGCGAACTCTGTAATAAGATTCCCTCAAGTTCAGCTTAGTTTTCCTTTGGCCAGATCTGCTATCATGTCCTTCATTAGAAGCAGTCGGTATAAGAGCCAAGGTGGCGCAGTGGTTAAATGCAGCACTGCAGGCTACTGCTAGATCAGCAGGTCAGCGGTTCAAATCTCACCGGCTCAGGGTTGACTCAGCCTTCCATCCTTCCGAGGTGGGTAAAATGAGGACCCAGATTGTTGGGGGCAATATGCTGACTCTCTGTAAACCGCTTAGAGAGGCCTGAAAGGCCTATGAAGCGGTATATAAGTCTACTGCTATTATACATTCTCCACACACACAGCATTGAGCCCTTTATAATCTATGCACAGAAGAGACCCATTCTTTTTCTCACAAAACAACTCTGGGGCAGCCACCCATGGCCTAGCTGGTTGGATGAAGCCCCACTTTAGATTGTCAATAAAGCCTCACAGTTCATCCATCTCTCATGGGGTCATCAAATAGATTTTTGGCTTAAGGAGTTTCTCCCCAGGGAGGATTTCTATTCTGCAGTCTGTGGGGCGATGGGCAGGGAGCATATCAGAGCCCCACTTGCTGAATGCCTCCCTGAGGTCCCAGTATTCCTTTGGGATTTTCTCCTCTCCATCTGGGCACTTGCTCACTACAGTACCTAGTTCCCTCCCAACCTTGGCTCTGGGATGCAGTTTTTCCTCCTCCTCTTTCCACCTGTGTGGATTGGATTCTTAAAAGCCCCTTCCTCCAATTAATGTGAGGGTTCCATTTTTGGAGGTTAATCCAATCAGGAGGGGTCTCTTCATTCCAGAGGCTACAATGAAGGTCAATGTCTCTGTCATCCTCTATCCACATCTCCACAGAGGTTCAGTTACAAAGTGACCTGGGCCTCCCCCAGCCACCAACACATCTAGCTGGCAAAATGCTATGGGCACCCTCAGTGTTCTCAGTCTCAGTCCCAGCTTCATAACCACCTCGGGGCTAATTAGTCATCTGGTGCACCCTGGCCTTGTATGTCTTCCATTTTCTAATTATTGCTCCCACAGTTGATTTCTTCACACCAAGCTGTGTGCCTATTGCAGATTCAGTCTTCCCAGCCTGGTGCAGGTCTACAATTTTGTTTCTGGTGTCCTTCGACAGCCTCCATCCCTTTCAGTGGTCTTTCATGGTGCTTTGCTGGCTCTTTCTCAGGCTTCCTGCCCCACTGGTTACTGAATTAGAGCTTTCTTTGGCAAAGCAATCAACTGCTCAGTGTCCCTCCTTCCCATACTTGAAGCTCGTGGACCTCGGTTTGGGTGCTGGCCTGCCTTTGGCAGCTTTTGGGGATTCTATAGGGGCAGGGAGAAAGGCTTGCTCCAGCTGCGATGTCACGGTTCTGACCAATGCCCCAATAAAAGCAGGAGCCTCAAGCCATTTAGCAAGGAAAATCCAGTTGTTTATTAGGAGTGCAATGTCAGCACGAACTAAGTGAAGTCAGCTCTGACTTCATCCGGCTTACGCCTTGCCTCTTATCCTGTTTCCCCCTCCTCCCAAGGTGCATCATCAGTCACATTCCCCAATGAAGCAATTTCAAGGGTCGTAGAAGTCACTCCTACCTACCGTTGAAGGTCTCTGTGCAAATGGCCTTGACTTTGACTAGTGTGTGTTTTGTTTTGATTGGGGTGTGAATTCCTCAGTGCAGCTGCGAGGCACAATTTTCCATTACCCTCCCTATTGCAACTCAGGAGCAGGTCAGGAAAGCTTTGCGACTTTACATTCAGCTTCCCTCACTCCTGGAAGGCAACCTGTGCAAGGCAAAAATAATTTGAGTAAAGATATATCTATTAGAGAGGGACGCGGTGGCTCACGCCTTGTGAACTACAGACCTGGCATTTAGTGACAGCAGCCTGAGACCAGAGTCCTGATTACTCGCGCCATCTAGCCTTGGAGTCGGAAGGAGGGATCTCTATAATGTAGCGAGCCCTCCTTCCCCGGTAATGGCCAGCCCTAAAGTCCCTCCCTGTTAAGACCGTAATGCTCCGGCCCACTCCCGTGTCCGTAGTCCCTCCACCCACCCCCATAGCCCCCGTATTTCCCGACAGGCCCTTCGAATCAGTCATCCTGAGGTTGGAATGGGCCCAGATCCCCCCAGCACTTCTGCAGAGCATTCAGTGTGGGGGAACCCGGTTCCCATCCCAATCCTCGCTTACACACTCAAACGTTCACACACTCATACCCCCACAAAAATTTAAAATACAACAATATAATATAAAAGGGAAATTACACAGGTTAAAAGTGGGAACATTCACTTACAATCATACACATCCACACTACTTACAAGAAAAAATTGCGCAGGTATAATAGCTGATAAAAAATAAGCGAACAATCCGTACATGGGGACATAAAGTCCATAAAGTAACAGCACAATAGATCGGTGAAGCTGGGACGATATGAGGGAGCTAAAGTGGCCTCTTTCTCCAAGAGTCTGGTGTAGGAGGACTAGTAGTCGAGATGGCTAGGGTAAAGTTTCTGAGGTAGTAGTGGACGATGATAGCCACGATAATAGAAAGAATGAAGAGATTCCTAAACGAACTTATACACACAGACCAAAATGGATTTCTCCCTAAGAGACAGATAAGAGACAATATGCAAATTGTATTAAATACGCTAGAATACTATGAAAGCCACTCAGAGAAGCAAATGACATTGCTATTTCTGGACGCACAAATGGCCTTTGATAATGTGAACTGGCAATTTATCATAATGCAATTTCAAATGATGGGATTTGGTGAGGGATTTATAAATATGATCAAAACTATATACAATAATCAATTGGCAAAGGTAAATGATGAGATGACAGGAAAGATAGTGATCATGAAGGGAGCTAGACAAGGTTGTCCACTATCACCATTGTTATTTATTCTGACACTAGAGATTTTGAACAGAGCAATACAACAAAATAAAGAGGTAAAAGGGATGAGGGTTAAGAAAGAATGTAAGTGTCAGATCCCTAAAAGTGACACTGCCATTCAATTGGGAGGAGGGAGGCCTTGGAGTCACTTTATTGGCAGTGCCTGGTGACAACTGATATTTTACAACTGGTTTCCTGGTGCCGAAATGCCTGAGATCCCAACACCTTTTGGAGAATGTTTATGATGGCCATGTAGGATGGTTTACTTTAATGTCTAACGGAAGATAGCCACCACCACAGCCATCACACAATTCCACTGGAAGATGTATAAGTGCCCTTATCGGTCCATATGATTTAATACTTGGCCAATGAATAAGGCCACATTCTCTGAACTCCCATTGAATGTCACCCTCATCACAGGTGGGCCCTAACATCCTGGTGGCTGGCCATTGGGCAGCTGCCCTCAAGAGCTCTGGGCCCTCATATCTCCACACACCCATTCCTGGTGGCCAAAGGTCTCTTACTGCCCCCACTCCCAACTGGTGTGGCTCTGGAGAAGGATGTAACATAGGTGGTGCATCCTGCCATCCATTACTCTGGACTGGACCCCCAAACCCAGCATCCCCAAACATCTTCTGCAAGACCTCAATTGTCTGGCTATGGAATAGCTCCAATTATTGTCATCAGAGATGCATCTTTCTCTCCATTGGGAAAAATGTGCCCCTGAAGGGGTCAGTGGTAGGCCCCATCTGGAAGTTCTCGGGGTCCAAAGGCCCCAGCCACCAAGTCCCTCACCATCCCATCCCTCAGCCAAATGCTCATAGTCTTCACGAAGCACCTGGCACACAGCAGGATGTTCCTTTTGACATACATCCACCGCCACCACCTCTGCTGGTCCAGATTAAACCACCGTTGTCTCTGTTGCTGTATCAGATGCCTCCAAATCTGCTGCCTCCAAGCCTAACACTGTACCTTCAGCCATCATGACTTGCTGTTTAAAGTGAGCTCCAACAAACTATCAGGTTCTGGGAAATAAAAACAGGAGACCAATGTTGGATTTAATCCTTGTTTATAAAACTGGAACTCACTGACCACCAATTGTTAATAACAATGGAAATTTTTTTGGAGCTAACACTCTGTGCTCCAAACCACCTTATGAACCTTTCCCCTGGCCCCACCCAGGCTACTCATGTTAAACCCCTCCCCCTGCACCTGCCGTTGAGTTATTCCACCCAGTTGCTTAATAACAGGCCTGGCATGCCTAACAACCTCCCTCATTGGCCCCTCCCATTAAGCGCAGCCGCTCCAGGCTCCTGTGCTATCCCAGCTGGCCGGCTTCAGTAGGCACTGGCCATGCACCTTGTGTATATTGAAGTATCATCAGTAATGGCCACCATCCCAGCAGTCCTGCAGCCTGGCACCATGCCTGCTGATGCATGGAGGCTGCTCCGATGTTCCCTCTTGCTCCAGTGATCAGCGGTTCGGCGCCATGCCTCCCGGCATGCAGAGACTGCTCCAAAATCTCCCACGTGCTCCACTGAGCCACGTGGAGGGGGAAATCGCTAGTACACCAGGAGCAGTGTGGAGCAGAGGGATTGAGACCATTGAGTGAATACCCTCCTGTTGGCAGCCCGAACGACTAGGCTGACACTGGGGAGCAGAGTGCATGGTGCCAGGACTGCAGTCGCCAAAACCAAAACCACAGCCACAAGGCAGCAATCCCAGGACCACAGGATGCCCATGAGACACCTGAACAGTCCATGGGAGCAACCCAGATGGCACAAGTGAGAAACCAACAAGTGGCCCTAGAGGAAGGGGGATCTACAGTGACCAAGAGGGTTCTGCTGGCATCCTAAAACAGTGAGGACAACGGGCCAGAGGAACCAATGGTAAGTGACCCCATCCATCCATTCATCATCCCTGTCACCATAAGAAACCCCCAGGTGGCTCAGAGGACAGGTATGGTTGCATTGATTGATTCAAAGTGTACCCGGTATCATAAGGCAGATTGTGGTTAGTGAGCTAGGGATATAGGTCCTGAAGATGCCCAAACCCATTAGGTTTGAGCAAGTGGACAGCTCAGTGCTTGGGGCGGGGCTATCCACATCACAGAGCTTATTGCAGTAGCAACGATGACTGATTCCTTAATATTGGGCTTGGCGTGGCTGGACAAGTGAGGACCCAAAATCTGGTGTGAGGCGGGATTTAGGATGCTGAGAGTAATGACTGGATCCAACCCACCACTCCATGAGCAGGTACAGAGGGGGACAGTGGCCAACCCAGAGGGGAATACAGGGAAGACCTTGGAGAGGACCCCCTTGCCACAGTCTATACAGACCTGGCGGAGGTGTTTAATGAGGAAGAATGTGAGGTCCTACCCCCACACTGCCCTACTGACTGCATCATCAAACTGATCCCCAAAGCGGAACTACCCAAGCCAAGGATGTACTCGATGATGCCAAAGGAGATGGGACAGTTACAGCAGTACACCAATAAGAACTTGCTTAGGGGGTTTATCTGACCTTGTTGATTGCATGTGGCGGCGCCCATATTGTTCAGAGAAGAATGGGACTCTACACTTATGTGTCGACTTCCAGGGATTTAAAGGGGTCTGTGTGGAACACCTATATTCCTCTGCCCCTAATGAAAAACATGCTTGCGATGTTGGCAAAGGGACAGTTTTTCACCAAGTTAGATCTACGGGAGGCCTACTGCTGGGTCTGGATTAGACTGAGGGACGAATGGAAGACAACATTCAACTGGGGAGCTAGCCGTTCCAGGTGATGCCATTCGGGATACAAGGAGCCCCAGCCATGTTCATGCAACTTATCAATGAGGTGCTGCATGAACACCTTTACCTGGCGGTCTACCTGGTTGACATCCTAATCTACACCACCACCATGGAAGAGCACAACCAGTTGGTACAGCAAGTGCTATGGAATGTCAACTCTTAAAGTTGCCATAGTGAGAGAAGGGGGGGGGAGCGCATTCCATGCATACTTTCAGCTAAAGTCAGATCTCAGATTACAGCAGGCTTGGGAGGGGTGCACCTCATTGAGGAATGTGATTTATGACACAGACTGAGGGGAGGGAAGGAACAGGAGTAAAGTTCAGCTATAACTCAAACAAAGCCCAGGTCTGACTGAAAAGGCCTTGCCTAATGATACTCCTAATAAATGACTAATTTTGTATTGAAACTTGGCTCGATATTCATGAATCAATTAGGGCATTTTTAGGAAATCTGACATGGAAACTGTTAGTGGCCAAGATATACATGAAACTCTTAAAGTGTGAGTTCCACAAAACATATCTAGATTACCTGGTCTACTGAATATTCAGCGATGGGGTGGAAATGGATCCACACAAGGTCCAAACTGTGTTAGAGTGGCAAGCCCCAAAAAATGCATAGACAGTTGCAGTTTCCTTGACTTTGCCAACTTCTATCAACAGTTAGTCCCATCATTTGCCAAGGTTGCATTACCTTTGACTGACCTGCTGGAAACAAAACACACTGTGGCAAAACCCTGACCTGGACAACCCCTCTTTTGGATGATGGACTACCAAAGGGCATTCCAAGTGCTGAAAGCTCCTTGCTCAGGAGGCAGTCCTGAAACACCCTTATCTCTGATGACCATTTGTCGTGCAGGCCGATGCCAGCGACATGGCCATGGGGGCTGTCCTGTTACAAAGGAATAAAAAAGGTCATATGCAACCCTGTGCCTATACCTCCTCTACGCTCACAAAGATGGAACGGGGTTGAGCAATATGGGAAAAGGAAGCCTTTGTGGTGTGCTGGGCGTTGCTAACGTTCTACATTTATAGAGGGAACCCAGGAGCCATTAGAGTTGGACAGACCATAAAAGCCTTGAGGCCCACGGCGGTTGTCCCCGAAGCAGGTCCAGTGGGTGCAGTACTTCCAATGGTTTACCTTCACCCTAAAATATGTCCCAGCAGGGAAGAACTTCTTAGCTGATGCAGTGAATGCCCCAATACAAGAGTTGTCAGGAAGATGTAGTTCAGGCCATCATTCCAGCCAGCCAACCGGCAGCTCAGGTAACAGGAAAAGAGAGATGAATTGGAGAGGAGAGGAGATGAATTGGCAGAGGAGCTGCTAACCACATTGCTAAATGATTCCTGGCTCACAGGGACAGATTGGCATGGAAGAGTGACAAATTGTACATATCACCTACCCTAAGTCCCAAGGTGTACAGTGGTGCCATGACGTCAAATAGACTGACCATTTTGGGTTTCTTAAAACCCTATACCTGGCCAGATGGCAGTTCTGGTGGCCTCGCATGAGGTCAGAGATCAAGAGCTATGTGAAGAGCGGTCGGTGCATCAATGAAATTGAGACCTGGAAGACCCTAAGTCTCTTGCAGACTGTGGCTGATCCCGTCTGGTCATGTGAGGAGATTGCCATGGACTTCATAGTAGACCTGCCAGAGAGCAACGGGCCCATTGTAATATGGACAGTCATAGACCTGTACCCAGCCGATAGCAAGCATGCAGCAATTGAACCCCATGCTGGAGGTCCAGCTGACATAAAGTCTTAGTCAATTAACAAGGTGGTTTGTAAATAACTGAATTCTTATTTTTAAGAATAAAAATAATTCTATATACATTGTCTTCATGTGACCTGATGACATCGCCCTTGCCCTTCCTGTTTTGTTACTGAATTCAGTGGTTTTACCTTATATGCAGGAAATTGAATTGGAAATAATCCAATATAAATCCTACTTATTAGATAACGCTCAAAAGAGCAAGGAGGGGATTGTTATTTAAATGTGAAACATTTGAAGTTTGACACAGAAAGTTTATAAACAGGAAAGAAATCTCATATATGCCTCTTATGGCTATTATTCATAGCCAATATGCTGACAATGACCTTTAAAATGTTAATGTATTCAAATCTAGTATTCCTTCAGGAAGCTTCATCCCATTCCCTAAAATCTGACAGAGAAATTGCTCTTTCTCAATAAGGGTGGAGATAGCATCTATGCATGGGTTGACACTGTCCGTGCTCTGATTGGAGTGAGTCTGATTACTAATTAATTAACACGGTGTTTTGGAGTGGCTGCCATGGCCACTATGTTCTAACCCTGTGATGGGGAACCTATGGCATGGGTGCCAGAGGTGGCACGCAGAGCCTTCTCAGTGGACACGCACGCCATTGCCTCAGCTCAGCCAGCTGGTCGTCAGGTTTCTGACATGCGCACTCTTGCCGGGCAGCTAGTCATTGGGTTTCCTAGGCCCGCATATGCATTGGCCATTCTGGTGCTCTGCTGCGTGCACGCCTTCTGGTTTGGGCACTCTGCCTAAAATGTTCACCATCACTGTTCTAGCCAATATGCCTGCCTCACAATTGAGACAGAAAGGGCTTTGGTACCTACCTGATACATCCATGATAGCACCCATGCATGGGTTGACACGGTCCATGCTCTGATTGGACTGATTACTAATTAATTAAAACACTTTATAACCCCTCTTGTGGGTAACTCTACCCATTTTCAACTCAGTCCACTCTGGGACAGTCGTGTTCTCCAGTTTCTTCCCTTCTCTGAATTCTATCTCTACTCGTTGAGAACAAAGACTTTGACAGGTGACAAACCTGATAGACAGGGATGTGAGTAGACTGGGAGTTCAGAAGCCCCCATGCCATCAGCCACAGGGCTTTGGCCCACGGCCTCGCATCCCCTATCTTCCCTCAGTTGGGTGACAAACTGACAGTGGCAAGGCCCCCAGCCTGAGTGACAGCCGACATCGCAGCCCAGCTGCGTGGCTTTCTAGCTCTGGCCGCGGCACGTGAAATACAAAGCCTTAACCATGGCTAGAATCCCTGGTGCAATTGCAGTGGCTTGAATACACCATGCGTGCACCTGCAGCACTCCAGAATCACGCCCTGAACTGCCCGACGCGCAGGACCATCATGGAGGCTAGTGGGTTAGGTTTAGGTTTAGGTTTATTGGGATTTATATGCCGCCCTTTTCCCTGAGGGGACTCAGGGCGGCTTACAACCACAGGGAAGGGGAAGTGCAAGGTCAAAACAAACACTTTGTGAACAAAAGAAAAATAATAAAACACAGCTTTCATTCAGCAATCAAACACTCGGGCGGGTAATTGGAAGCCTATCCCCAGGCCTGCTGGGAGAGCCAGATCTTGAGGGCTGCGCGGAAGGTCTGGGTCGTGGTGAGGGTGCGGATCTCCATGGGGAGCTCGTTCCATAGGGTCGGGGCAGCAACAGAAAAGGCTCTCCTCCGTGTGGTCGCCAGTCGACATTGACTGGCAGATGGAATTCGGAGGAGGCCCAGTCTGTGCGATCTGATTGGTCGATTTAGGGAGGTAATCGGCAGAAGGCGGTCTCTCAAGTACCTAGATCCACTACCATGGAGTGCTTTAAAGATGGTCATCATTATCCTGAAGCGCACCCGGAGACCAACAGGCAGCCAGTGCAGCTCGCGGAGGACAGGTGTAACGTGGGCGAACCGAGGTGCGCCCACTATCACTCGCGCGGCTGCATTTTGGACTAGCTGTAGTCGCCGGATGCACTTCAGGGGCAACCCTGAGAGGTCAAGGAGAACGGCTCGGAGTGGTGTTATCGGCAGCTAATGCCTTTGGCAGCAGACAGGGCCTGTTAGGTGCCTGCAGTGCTCCTTCCCGACCAGCAAGGCCAGGTCTGCACCAAAAAAAGCATGAATGCCTTTTTTGGGTGGGTAGGGCCAGCAAGGGAGGTTGCGGCCATTTTATCTCTCTGCTAGTGGAAATGGCAGACAGTAGCGTGCCCGATAGCAATGCTGGAGCACCCAGGAATGTTTTGGAGACCAGAGACCTGCTCATGCTGGGGCAGGCCATCGCCCCCCCCCCCCCAGGCAGTCACCACCTCAGAACCAGTCAGGGGGGAAACCCAGCACTAAGAGCTCCTTTTCCAAGAGCTCCAAGTCCAAAAAGGACTCCAAATTGGCCACCAAGGCCAAGCATAGGGAGGCAGCAGGGCCATTGCAGCAGTGCCCAGACAGGGTTCCAGTGCCCGCCACCCATCCTAGCCCAGTGTCGCCTCTGCAGCTGGACTTCAGTCAAGGCCCCTTTAGCCCTATGTTGCCCATCCAGGCTTTGGGGCAGCACCGCTTTGCAGCCACTGAGCAGACCGGCGGAGGCTACCTTCACCCCAACTGCCGTTGGTCTTCACCCAGAGGTCACTCTTGCCAATGTACCAGCGGCATACCCGATGCTGAGCATATCCACTGTGGCATCTGGCTTCCAAGACATCATTGCCGAAGCCATCAAGCAGGACATCGTGGCAGGCCTGCAGGAGAGGAAACAGGGGGCTCCAACAGGGACTTCCCGGTCTGCCCCTTGGGCGGCTATGACACCAGAAATGGTCACCCGCTTATCTCCAGCTGAGCTCATCCTTAGCCCCTCTCCCACCTCTGAAGAGGGGGACACCCGAGATGCTGACCTTTTCAAGGAGGACCCCACCCCAGACAAGCCCACCTGCTTAGGTGTTTTTCCTCTTGCTCTTTTCAAACCATTGTTAAGCAAGGCCAAGGCCTCCTCCAAATTCAGAAAACCGGTAGTGACTGCCACTGCCCCAGAGCAACCTCCATCGGCCAGCACCCTATTCAAGGAGCACAAAATGGAAGCTGACACCATCCCAGCACCTCAGCTGTTCATCATCATGGTGGAAAGGGAGTGGTCGGCACCGGCATTTGGCCCCGCACCCTTGTCTAATGATTGGTGCTTCTACTACAGCTGAACAGCTGAACAACACCCTTCTCTGGCTGACTGTCGATTCCCCCCCCCCCCCAATTGCATTCCAATACCATACTGCCTGGTGCACAGGAGGACATCTTCAAGCTGGAGGATAGACAGGCTGACCAGGTTCTCTAGTGGGGACACCAAGCGGCGGCCTGGGCAGTGCGGGCCTCGATGGCTGCTTCTTTCTTTTCCCGCTCTAGCCTCTTTTGGCTACAACAGCTTCAAGAACGCATTCCCGCAGGTGACTCTAGGGCCCACCAGGACCTAAATAAAATAGTCACCACAGTACAATTTACCGCAGATGCCATGCTGAGTGCCACCCAATTCGCAGCCAAGGCCATAGCTTCATCTGTGGCCTTGTGTAGGCTTCTGTGGCTGTGTCAGTGGCAATCTGATACGAGACACAAATGGTCCCTAGCGTCTGAGACATACAAGCGGGGGGGGGGGCTTTTCGGGGACTTGCTGACTCCACTGTTAATCGAGGGCAAGGATAAACGTAAGATCCTGCCCTCTAACCCAAACAAGGGGTTCGCACGATCTGCCTCCTACCCCAGGAGGCAGCCCTTCAGAGGACAGGAGTACGGGGGGTCTTTCAGACATACAAATTACTCACCGCCTGGCTTTTCCCAGCAGGGGGGCTTTGGTCAGCAACCACCACAGCAACAATATAGGCAACAGAGGGGAGGCCAGTCTAAGTGCCCTTTAGAGGGATCGGTAACCGATAATACCACAAACCTTAACCTGCCGCAGGATCAAGCCCCCATTGGAGGCCGTCTGCGGTTTTTTGCCAACCAGTGGGAGGTCACAACTTCTGACACATGGGTTAGAGCCATGGTCAGGTTCGGTCTGACCTTGGAGTTCATCTCCCACTCCCCTAGGTCTTTCCTCCAGTGCCCCATTTCCAGTAATCCCCAGAGATGATTGTTAATGTCTTCGGCCATCCAACACCTCCTGGACATTGAAGCCATTCAGGAGGTGACCACCGACCAAATTCGCCAGGGATTCTATTCCTGGTTGTTTGTTATTCCCAAGGCCTCGGGGGGTGGGATGGGGGGTGGAGAGCCATTCTTGATTTAAAACGGTTAAACAGGTTTATTAGTTATAAATGTTTTAAAATGCATTCGTTACACTATTTTGGAGGGGGTATGAGAGGAAGACTTTTTGACCTTGGTCGACCTTACGGAGGCGTACTTGCATGTACCCATCCTGCAGGAACACCATTAGTTTCGTTTTTGTTATAATTCTTGTCATTACCAATACACGGCTTTGCCTTTTGGCCTTTCTTCTGCGCCCCAAGTCTTTACTAAGATCTTGGCTGCCCTGGCTGCCCATTTATGTGCCATGCCTGTCAGAGTACAGGTATATCTCGATGAAATTTTGATTCAGTCAACCTCATGGAACAGGGAGGATCTCCACACCATATTACACGTACTCCAGTTCCACGAGTTCTCCATCAATGAGACTAAGAGCCATTTCACTCCTACCACCAAAATTTTACACTTAGGGGCCTGGATCGACTTGGAGGTGGGCAGGTCTTCCTATCAGAGGAATGTAGTAATAGCCTAAGGCAGCTGGTGACAGAGGTTGAGAAGGAACATAGACCTACTCTGTCCACTCTCTCCAGACTCCTGGGCAAGATGTAGCAGCCATTGCCATTGTTCCCTGGGCCAGACTACACACAAGGGACCTCCAATGGTTCCTCCTGCCCTACCAAAAGAGAAATAACACATCTCTGGTCCATGTGACCCTACCCAGGGAGGTCCGTCGCTCCCTCAGATGGTGGAGATCTGCGGCCAGAGAGGGGATGCCATTTCAGAGTAACCAGTAGGACCACCATAACCACAGATGCCCGTCTGTATGGCTGGGGGGCTCACATGGGATCACTTGAGGCTCAGGGCCAGTGGACTCAGGCAGAAGCAGTTAGGAGCATCAACTGGTTGGAGCTCAGGGCCATAAGACTTGTCCTGCTGTGTTTCCAGCAATCTATTACCAGGCAATACGTGTTAATACTGACAGATAACATCACTGCCAAGGCCCACGGGAACAGACAGGGGGGCACCAGATCTTCCTTATGCAGGAAGCCAGTGCCTTGGAGACCTGGGCAGAAAATAACCTTCTCTCGATCACAGCTGAACATAACTCAGGGGTGGCCAATGTTAGGGCCGACTGGGTTAGTAGAACCAGGATAGACCAGACAGAATGGCGATTGCACCTTTTTCTTTTTCAGATCACACACCGGTTCGGGACCCGTCGTGGATCTGTTTGCCTCCCATTCCAACGCTCAGCTCTCCAGGTTCTTCACGAGGTTCCATATGCCGGGAGCAGAGGGCGTGGATGCCCTTCGCAGCCCTTGGCCAGAGGATCTCCTCTATGCCTTTCCCCCAGTCCCTCTTCTGTCCAGGGTTATTCACAGGATCATCAGCGTCCAGGCAGAGGTTATCCTTCTGGCCCCTTACTGGCCACAGCGACTGTAGTTCACTGACCTTCGGACATTGTTGACAGAGACCCTGGAGAATCCCATCGGACAGGATCGCCCTCAGCCAGGGATTGCTGGATCCCCCAGAGCCCCTGTGGCTTCAGCTGACCCCTTGGCGGTTGAGTGGCTCGCTCTGAGCAGGGGCGACTACTCAAACAGGGTAAATAGCACTATACAGGCCTCTAGGCCTTCGACAGTCTGCATCTACAATGCCACTTGGAAGATCATTTGCAATTGGTGTGTAGACAGACTAATTAAATCTGAGGAGTCCTCAGTTCCCCAGGTGCTGCAGTTTCTCCAGGACAGTCTGGAAAAGGGGCTGTTGCCTAACACCATCAGGAAACAAGTGGCAGCCCTGGGTACCATACTTATCTGCGGGGAGGGACAGACCCTTTCCCATCACCCTATGGTCAGGAGGTTCCTGAAGGGAGCCTCAAATCTGAGACCACCAGCTGTCCACTAGTATCCATCTTGGGACCTTACCAAGGTTCTGGAATCGCTTGTCAAACCACCGTTCCCCATCACAGGGTTAGAACATAGTGGCCATGACAGCCACTCCAACACACCAAGAATTTGAGTTGCAAGAGATTCCAACAATGAATCAAAGCCTTTGTTTTTAGGTTGGCATTCATCCCTTATACAGTGCATCTTTTGATGCCATTAGGCTCTGCCTGTTCTAACTTTATAATCTTTATTAGATATTTCTGTGATAATTGTGGCTTTGCTATTTGTTTCTTTTCTGATAACATATCCTGAAGGATACACATCCATCAGAAAGCTTTAACAAAAATGCATAAAAGAACCTCAAACAATCCGTTTTCTAACATCCGAAAACTTTGACCTAGGGCACCTTAGTCTGCTGTGGAAAGCCTCTCAACCTTCTCACATATGAAACTATGAGAAAAGGAGCTTTCTGTTGCAGGGCTTTCTGAGGGAACCTCCCAAGCTAGTGCCAGGCTGTGCTGTCATGGCAGTGAACAAAGTTTCATAGTCTGTGCAATTTTAGATTCATAATGTATTGTATCTGTAGCTACTAAATACAAACTTTTAAGCTATAGCAGGACGAACTTGGAATGAACAAAAGAGAAGAAAAATAAGAAATATTGTGTTTAATATTTTAAACCCACCGGTAAAATATAAGGGAAGAGCAATTGTCTCTGTTGTTTTAGCTGAAAAGAACTTCTCAAATGTTAGCAACTATCTTCAGCACATGCAGTTTAATTAAAAAGATTTAAACCCACATTAGATGAGGAGGAATTAAGGTTAGGAAATCTCTTTCCATTTCAGTACACTCAAAGAAATACTTCAGATATCAGGAAAATGTTGAATAGGGTAAAAAGGGAGAGTGATATATATTTCTGTGAAAAGTATCCTTATAATTTCTTTCTTTTAGAATTCAAGCATGAATAATAGCAAAAATAAAAACATGGGACTTTTAACAGATAGCAAAAGATGGATGCACTGAAGTTAATTTTTGGTCCAGGACTCTTTCCTTTAATAATATTCCTTTACTGAAGCAAAAACAGAAGTATGTCCAATAAGTTATAGACATCTGCTATAAAAGTCATAAAAAACCGCCAAATTAATTTCTCAATGGGCATATTGCCATGCAACACACAGCATCTCCAGGCAGAAAGACTAACAAAAGATAACTTTTAAAAGAATCCACATGATTGGAGTGCTACATGACTTCTCAACTTCTACTATGGTCAAGCAAAATATCCACCAACATTATCTGATCTCTGTTTATAATTCCCATTGCTATAGAAGGTTGAAAATTTGTCCATGTAGGTGAGCTTTTTACTGAAAGTTTCTAATTAGGCTCTTCAGGAAAATAAAAGTAAGAAAAATGGTTCAAAATATAATGCAAATCCTGTCCTTTTTTGAAGAGCAGCAGCCTTGTGAAAAGTGATGGTCATTGCAGAATGAAAATTGAAGAGGGTCACCTAGCAACAACCTGACCCTCATATGAACGTGAAGTGAGAAATGTTTATCCCCACAAATAATGGCTGAAAATTGGGTTGAGTAGAAACCCCCATTGTCTTCTGTGCTCAATCAATTGTTTCTACTGGAACCTATTGCTTCCTTAGAGTCTTATCATCCATACGATTTCACATAGTGTAAATTATAGGATCCAGGCCTCATATTTCAACATCACTTTCTTTATCATTATCATGGTCACCGTCGTAGAACTCATTGGAAGCTTCTGGCCTGCAAGATATAATAAAGTTACATAGGATAAGAAGATAATGTAGCAAAAATTAAGGATAAATATGGAATCTGCTTATTTTAAAAAATGCAACGAGCACATGGCTCTGAAAAGGAGAACTATGGCTATTAAACAGATCATGCCAAGAGTCCCAATCAATACATACTGATTTCTGGAAGGTAACTGCTGGAGTTTCTCTCGAGTATCAGGTTAAAATACATAGTTTTTATTTCAGGGACAAATATAAAAACATGCCTGCTGTAATTATCTTCTGAATTTCTCTCTTCTGGATCAGGTTCATCTGTGCGATCATAGCTCAGAAGATCAGACGGGACATCATGGATCTGGACGCTAGGTGCATGATTCAGCATCTTCAAATTCTCAAATATTGTCTGTCGTATTTGATCTAAGTACTTCACAGACACAAAATGCAGCAAAATCCTATTAAGCAAATCACTTCAGCAAAGATGATCAAATTCCTAACATCATTTTTGCGGCCATCAAACTTAACCCATAATCATAGACCCGCAGTCATAGTGACCACAACAGTTTTCCAAAATGTTCAGAACACCCCTATTTTCAGAAATGTCCCGTTCTGGTTGCAAATAGCTTTTGTTTTCCCGCCAATAAGAGTGTATGCAGCATCACGCTTGCATTAGTTATTTGGTGTTTTCTGTAGTGGCGTTTGAATTTGAGTTTTGATCATTTTGACTGCAGATCTTTGTTAATGTATATATTTTTAATAATATCGAGGCCAGGTTTTCCACCAAAAAGAATGTGTTTGGTGATCCAAACTTCAAAGAAACTGTTCTAAAATGGTATGAAGAAGCAGAGGGTGATCTGAGTGAAGTGGAATTGGATTACGATGAAAATTTTGTAATGGATGATGAGGAACCCGCCACTACCACAGATTCTGACATCAGCTCCCGATGAAATTGATGACAGGTACAATCTACATCATGCAATAATTTATATGGCAAGAACAAATTCAAATAGTTTTCTGCACCTTTTGGAAGCAATAGATCTAGAACTGCTAGTTATAATATTGTAGTGCAATTACCTGGACTACGGCCAGGAGCTAGAAATCTCGGAAATTCACCTACTCCTCTAGAGACTTGGGAATTACTATTTTCTAAAGAAATTATTAGCACCATCATTCAGTGGACCAATGCAAAAAATAGAGCAGAAAGATTGAAGTTCAAAGATGGAGAAACAAAGGAAAGAAACTGGAAATGTCGCGGTGAGAACGGCTGGGAAATTATCGCGCTCCGAGGAGCTTTGGAAAAACCCAGACAGCAAACCATCATCGGAAGGTCTTTGGACCAGAACTGTCCTGAAGGGATGGTGAAGAAGGAGAGGCATTTCAGACAACTGCGAGGAGCCAGGCAAGCTCCAGGGAGGGTTGGAAACAAGCTCTCCAATTCGACGGTGGTGGTGGTGGCCATCTTTTAATGACCACCCTGAACCTGGGGCAACCGGACTAAGCTTGGAGCAGGAGCAATGTTTGGACAGAATGCTGGGACCAGGAGATTGGCCAATTCAAGGATAAAGGAGTTTAAATTTGGAGCTTATTTTTTTTTTCAGAGCTTAAAAGTAGCAGTTAATTTGTACTTGGAATACGGAGGGAGGGTAAAAAAAAGCCGGTGACTAAAATACTAAGAGCCCAAGAAGATTTTGGTTAATATAATTGGAATTGGAGAAGTCTACAATAACAAAAGTAAAAGATTCAGAGAAGAAAGAGCAAATTTTCTGTGTGGATTTAGAGTTTTTCGTTTCTGGCAACTTTGACAAATTATTGATTTGATCATATTGTGGGATCGTAAAAGCCACCTACTGGAAAGAAAGTACAGCAACATTCTGAAACAAAGCCCAGCGGTAAAATTTGACCTTGACCACAGGAAAGATAAGTGGAATACTCTGAGAATTTTTAAGGAGTGTATGGTCCTTCCCTATTGTTTAACTTTGTTTTTCTACGGCTGAGGAAGAAAATAAAAAACTTTTGAAGTGCACTGGACTAATTTGGGACTGGTTATTAAAATTAGAAACAAGAAGAGGGGCTTAATTAATTGTTGTAAAATATAATAGTATTAAAATTTTATTAAATTTGAACATGGAGTGTGGGATGTATGAAGAACTACTTGAAATGTTAAAAGATGCATGTGCATGTAAAAGGTAATAAAGAACCAGAAAAATCATTGAAACACATAGAACAGGAAATAGGAGAGCCTAAAATTGGAAGTGGAAATATGATGTAAAATGAATTATGTATATGAGAGAATGTTAAAGGGGAAAATCTGGGCAACACTTGGTTTACAAAAAATTTAAAATTTATAACAAAAAATAAAAAACTTTGTTTGGAAAAAAAAGATGGAGAAACAAAAAGGGACTTGCGCGATGTGGAGATCAATACAATTTTTTGTTTATTGCTCTATATATCAATTTTTAGATTCAACCATGAAAACATCGACTGTCTTTTTGCTAATGATGGAATTGGTCAGGAAATTTTTAGATATGTAATGAACTGAAACAGATTTGCTAATTTGTTAATTTGATCAATAAATGAAAATTTTAACTATACAAAGTAAATTTAACAACATATCCCACCTATTATTTTTATAGATTAAGAAAATTGTATGAGCTGTCATTATGACCTCATGTTTGTAATAGCTTAGCTATTAGTAGTACGTCTGTAGTTAAGGGTAAAGCATAGTAACAAATTTAATCTACTATTAGGCACAGGCTTTTTTAGTAAACAGAAGAACTAATAATGCTTCTTTAGAAACAACGGAGATATTTTGGAAAGGAGGCAAATAAAAGAAAGGGTCAATTTGTTCATTTAGCAGGAGATACTCACTTGCCTTGAGTTCTGATTTTCAATTCTAGTGCTGACATCAGGGTGCAGAGTAAAGTCTGGAGCAAAGTATTCAAAATATTCTTTATGGATAAAAAATAGAAATGTTTATATATTAAAAAGAGAAATCCATATATAGCACACATCAAAGCACAACAACAGCCAGTTATTCCTTTGAGAAAATACAGTTAATCTTCAAGTTAGCAATAGCAATATTACTTAGACTTATATACCGCTTCATAGTGCTTTTACAGCCCTCTCCTCTCTAAACGGTTTACAGTCAGCATGTTGCCCCCAATAATCTGGGTCCTCATTTTACCCATCTCGGAAGGAGGCAACGTTGAGCCAGTGAGATTTGAACTGCCAAATTGCAAGTACAGTAAAGGAGGAGTAAGTGGAATTCGGGTCACTAGCAAAGCAGGCCCAGTGCCTGTGGAGAACCGGCAAGGCAGGATAGTGGGGGAAATAGGCAGGGGGCATGTTGCAGCATCTCTGCTGCCGGTGGTAAGGGTGAATGACCACTGTGGTGCATAACTTCACTACCAGGCTATAAATACCGTATTTTTCGGAGTATAAAACACACTTTTCCTCAAAAAAGAGGCTGAAAATCTGGGTGCGTTTTATACATTGAATACAGCATTTTTTTGCCTCCCGAAGCCCTTCCCCTTCACCAAAATGGCTGTGCATACCCTTATGGAGACTTTCAGAGAGCTCCTGGGGCTGGGGAGGGCAGAAATGAATGAAAAATGGGTTGTTTTTGCCCCCCCAGCCCCCAGCAGCACTCTATAAGCCTCCATAACGCTATGCATGCAATTTGTTTGAAAAAAAATGTGTCCGTTTTTTGCTTGTTTTTGCCCCCCCCCCCCCAAGGCTATTCATGCCTTTTTATTTAAAAAAATGGGCCGTTTTTGTGAAAAATGGGCCGTTTTTGTGAGGTTTGCATAGTGCAAAAACTTTTTTTCCCCTTTTCGGAAAGCTCTTTAAACTGATTGATGAGAATTACATTGATCAAGTGCTGTGCCAGCAGAAACAAGGTCTTAGGTGCTGCAGATTGTCAGCGATTTCCTTTTCCAGCACATGGATAAATACACCTGGAAACATCTACCTACCTACTCTCTCTCTCTCTCCCCCTACCTACCTACTGTATTTCTCTCTCTCTCTCCCTCTATCTACCTACTCCCTCTCTCCCTACCTATCTACTGTATTTCTCTCCCCCCTCTATCTACCTATGTACCTACCTACCCTCTCTCTACACATTTACTGTATTTCTCTCTATATATATCCCTCTATCTACCAACCTACCTACTCTCTCTCCCTACCTATCTACTGTATTCTCTCTCTCTCTCTCTATTTCTCTCTCTCTCTCTCTCTCTATCCTCTACCTATCTACCTACCTACCCACACTCTCTCTCCCCCTACATAGCTACTGTATTTCTCTCTCTCTCTCTATTCCTTTATCTATCTACCTATCTAACTACTCTCTCTCTCTCTCTCCCTACCTACCGATTGTATTTATCTCTCTTTCTCTCCCTCTCTATCCCTCTATCTACCTACCTACTTTTTTTAAAATTTGCCTCTTCAAAACCTTGGGGTGTGTTATACTCCGGTGTGTCTTATACTCTGAAAAATGTGGTACTTTTTTGCAGGGGGAGGAATGTCGTAATTTTGAGCTGTCACTAATTGAACTATCTCAAGGATTATCTGTAATACAATCTTAATGTTTTCACTCTTTTGTCTGAGACATGTAATTTATTGTGACCCTTTATATCATAAAGCATAAACGCACAGATTGAATATAAGGTTGAGGTAGAAAACCTCCAAGGTCTCTTCCAGCCCTATGATTTTATCTGCTAAAATCTCCTCACAACTGGTTACTCTACAATTAGAAAAAAAACCAAAAGAAAATGCAAATTTCCCTGATGCTTTTTATTCTTAGTGTCAATTGCATATCATCTTCATCTAGCATATTAACATACAGTTTTTCCCCAAACTGGGTACCCATGATCTTCAATATTGACAAATCATTGCTGATATGTGAGTAAAGAAGCAATTCTTCAGACAATGTGACTATGTCACATTAGAAATCTAAAAAATAAAAGCAGCCCCTTTAATACAAGCCCAGAAATTGCTTAGAAGTCAGCAAAAGGCAGTACATTGATGTTAAAACTTCTGTTTTGTTAAAGATTTATTGATGTTCCTAAACTGACTTTAAAGACAACCCTGGCTATGCTATTTCAGTACAATATTCAGACATTCTGCTTAATGAAACAATATTTCATTAACATAATAAACCAATTATTCCCCGCCACACTGAAAGCGGCGGTGGTGAGACCCCTCCTGAAGAAACCATCCTTGGATCCAGCTGTTCTTAATAGCTATCGTCCAGTCTCCAACCTTCCCTTCTTGGGGAAGGTTGTTGAGAAGGTGGTGGCCTTCCAGCTCCAACGGTCCTTGGAGGAAGCAAACTATCTAGACCCCTTCCAGTCAGGCTTCAGGCCCGGTTACAGCACAGAAACCGCTTTGGTCGCATTGATGGATGATCTCTGGAGAGCCAGAGATGAAGGACATTCCTCCATCCTGGTCCTCCTTGACCTCTCAGTGGCTTTCGATACCATCGACCATGGTATCCTTCTGCGACGACTGCGGGAGGTGGGAGTGGGAGGCACCGTGCTACGGTGGTTCTCCTCCTACCTCTCGGACAGGTCGCAGTCGGTGTTAGTGGGGGGGCAGAGATCGTCCCCTAGGCCCCTAAATTATGGGGTGCCTCAGGGCTCGGTCTTATCCCCCCTACTATTCAACATCTACATGAAACCGCTGGGAGAGATCATCCGCAGGCACGGGATTAGATACCATCAATATGCGGACGATACTCAATTGTATCTGTCCGCCCCGTGCCAACTCAATGAAGCGGTAGACGTGATGAGCCGGGGCCTTGAGGCCGTTATGGACTGGATGAGGGTTAACAAGCTTGTGCTCAACCCAGAAAAGACCGAGTGGCTGTTGTGTTTTCCTCCCAAAGATTTGGCTAATATTCCACCACTCAGGCTGGGGGGTCAAATTTTATACCCCTCAGAGAGGGTTCGCAACTGGGGAGTCCTCCTGGATCCACAGCTGTCATTTGACCACCACTTAACGGCTGTGACCAGGGGGGCATTCGCCCAGGTTCGCCTGGTGCGCCAGTTGCGACCCTACCTGAATCGGGAGGCTCTCACAACAGTCACTCGGGCCCTTGTGACCTCTAGGCTGGAATACTGCAATGTGCTCTACATGGGGCTGCCCTTGAGGAGCATCCGGCGACTTCAGCTAGTGCAGAACGCAGCCGCGCGAGTGATTGCGGGTGCACCCCGATTCACCCGCATAACACCTATCCTCCGCGAGCTGCGCTGGCTACCTGTCGATCTCCGGATGCGCTTCAAGGTGCTATTAGTCACCCATAAAGCCCTACATGGCAGTGGATCTGGATACTTGAGAGACCGCCTTCTGCCAATTACATCCCTGCGACCAATAAGATCCCATAGATTAGGCCTCCTCCGTATCCCATCGGCCAGCCAGTGTCGGCTGGCAACTACAAGGAGGAGGGCCTTCTCAGCAGTAGCCCCGACCCTTTGGAACGAGCTCCCCGTGGAGATTCGTACCCTCTCCACCGTCCAAGCCTTCCGCATAGCCTTGAAGAACTGGCTCGCCCGTCAGGCCTGGGGATAAGGATAGTTACCCCTCCCGAATGATGAATGTATGTTGCCTACTATTTTATTATATGTTTCTATCTTAATGTCTGTATTCCCCCTTCCCGGTTTTGTGTGAGCCGCCCTGAGTCCCCTCAGGGAAAAGGGCGGCCTACAAATACTAATAAAACTCTAAAACTCTAAACTCAATTACTTCTGGGAAATTACACTAAACATAGTATGGAGGAAGAATGTTTTACATTTCTTAATTGCATTATGAAATTGTTCACCTTTGAACTGAGGGCAAATGAGACATTATTATAACTGCATATTATGCATAAAATATAAACGACTGCACAAATGTAGAAAAGTTACTGTGTGTTATATACTAAAATACAATAAAATTTATAGTATAGTATTATTTATATACCTGGCTAAGAAAAGGTTAAACAAATAATTGTTTATATTTTAACACAGAAGAACCTGACTTACCACTATATGGAAGCTCCTCACTAATTGCTTCATCTACAAGCAATGATGTTTCATAAGTCCTGAAAGGAAAGGCAGACCATATCCATCAAGACCATATATCTATGCCACTTACTTACTAATATATTACATTTATTGGCCGCTCATCTTACCATAGGTGAACCTATGGCATGTGTGCCACAGGTGGCACGCAGAGCCCTCTCTGCGGGCATGTGGGCAGTCACTCCAGCTCAGCTCCACCATGCATGTGTGCACGCCTCCCGCTGGCCAGCTGGTTTTTGGGCCTCTGCCACTCATGGGGGCGTGAGCATATGGGAGATGCCTACACATGCGTGGGGGACATGCATGCATGTGTGGTGTGGGAGGCCATCACTGCCATAGGGTAACTCTGGGCAGCTTACAATAACTTATAGCCATGAAAGATGGCTATCTCCAGCCTATCTCAATGCTCTTACAATACTCACCAGCATCGGGCCACATTGCGAACTGTATAACCACCGCCTCCTAATACCAGAAGGGGAATGTTGAAACTTTTTACATATTCCACACACTCCCTGGAATCCAAAGTTAGAATATTTATATTGGCATATACTTGGCATACAATACACATAAAAATTGTGTGTGTGTGTGTGTGTCTGTGTGTGTAAATCTAGCAATTTATGATAAATGACTGCTGTTAAAATGATTTCAATGTTGTTATCAAACCTATTTTGCTGAAGCTGGGAAATTGCTAAGCCAATAGGGGATTGCCAAACACCACCACCCCCCACACACAAATATTTGAACAAAGGACCTTATTAATTTAGGGAAAATCCACTGGGGACTGCACAGAAGAAAAGGGCAGAGAGCTGAATTAGATCCAAAGACAGAAGGTGGTTGAGAGAGCCATTCTTTTTCTGATGCTTGCTTTTCTGTCTCCAAAGTGGAAGAGTCTCAGCCCTTGCTGGAGTTTGAATCAATTACAGAGGACTTTGAAAGACACCACAGGTCCAGTTTTAATGCAATGAGAAAATTGCAATAATATTTTTGACAGCATATTAAAACTGGAGGAATAGATGCAATACAAGAACTATGATAACTATGATCTTTTCATACTCTCTAAGATTGACATATACTGGAATTGCAATAACGTGTTGTGACTTATAGAGTGACTTTCCCCTTTAAAATAAGCTCAGCACTGAAAATGAATAACAGCTCTTAAGCAATTATAAAGACAGCAGTTTGCTAAGGGGTATGCATGTGTGTAAAAGAAAGCAAAATGGCAGCCACAGATATTGAAGAGATAGACTTCAAATTTTGCTGCCACCAGCGACATCACTGTGAAGATCCCTGGCAGCATATGACATCAGAGTTAAAAATAGACATAGTTTGTAAATAAACTACTCTTTCTGCTTTATTTGTTAGTGAGGGTTACTGTAGGTGGTCAGCTAAAAAACAAGCAAAGCACATTCAATATAATATAAAACCCCAGCCATTTTGCAACCTGCAGGATAGTTGGCAGCAGCTTTGGTGTTTAATATAAAACACAAAGTGTTTTATAAGAAAAAGAGAGTACAGGAGAATTTGAGAGGTGTCTTATCTTAATGCCTAAAAAAAACAGAACTTCAACAACATTAAAAGAGAAAAAAGCAGAGACGTAGCCTCATTAGCCTAATTTCCTATTTAATTTTTGATGGGTTATAAAATGGACTTACCCATGTCCTCTTATACTGAGGTTAAAGCAGCCCAGGCGATCACAGCCTAAGGAGTCAGCACCACACTTAAAGGGATAAGTGGGAGAGATAAAAATGAGGAATAATGACAATTGAAATTTCCCAGCAAACCTACCCATCATTATTGTAGCCCCTCTTGTAATCTGTGAGTCCCTTCATATGACCACAAGGAACAGCCATCAAAAATTCTCACCTGCAACACTATGCAAGTTGGCTGATAGAATTCCACCACTTGATTAATGACCGGCTGGAAGAGGTGCTTATAACCTTCCAAACAAAAAGACAAAGGAACCACTGCTATGATTTCCCTGCTGAAATATGCACTGAAGATGGATACTACCACAAGGCCCAGTGGAAGACTCACTTTGGTCATCAATGCCATCCCGCAAAGGTACATTTAGACAGTAATAGCGGCCACTCTCAGCTCCAACTTCATACATGTCACCTACATGTCAGTGTAGAATTTAAATAGGAGTACATATTAGAAAACATCATTTTCCAGAAATGTGACACAGAATTTCAATTTTTTTCACACACTTACTAGCTGGCTAATAGAAGTCTGATTCTTGAAGCTGACAAAGAATAGTAAAAGATTTTGTACCTGTACCAGGGAAAAAGTAATTCCCGTATTTGTGAAAAGATACTGTCATGACACGGTCTGTCAAGTAAAAAGCTTCCTGGACACCATCTCCATGATGGATGTCTATATCAATGTAAAGCACACGTGGGTGGTACCTGTCAGAGAAAAAAACCTTTTCTGTGGGAAAAACCGTATCTCCTAACATCGGTAAAACTTAAAGTCTCATGTATGAAAAATCTGTACTTATCACTAGTGTCACAGCAGCATCTCCTCAGAGCTACTGCAATTCTGACAACACTGATCTAAATTGCCAGCACTTTAAAAATCATACTAAAGAAAGAAAAATCAGTCCAGGATCACATTCCGATAAATTGCAGACAAAGGTGCTCATTTTCTATTTCAAGATTTTTTTCAATCATGCATCACCTTTATTTTCTCTGTGGTTGTAATACCCTCTTGTCTTTGTCATTCTCCTCTCACAATTGATGAAGAACTTATTAAGTCTGGAGTTATGGTGTATAGAGAATTTTTGAAGTTATCCCCAAAGTTAATACATTTCCTCTGAACTCAATGAGCAAACAAAAATATCACTAGTACTTCTGCCACAATTTAAAAGATTAGAAATAAACAACAAAAAGTTAATTAAGACTTTGATTTTAGAAAGTTAAGAATAGATTACAGGTCCAAATAAATTTGAAATCAGATTTTGGAATGCATTATACAGGTAGTTCTTACAGACTTACAACTGTTTAATGACAGTCCAGAATTATGATGGCCACGGAATTAAAATGTTCACTTTCCCAGGTGAAGGATTCTTTATGGTAGTCCTCAACGTACAACCACAATTGGGACCATAATCTTCATTATTGAGCGAAGGGGGGGGGGGGCATATGATTGCTTTAGTCAACAATGAGAATCTCAGCACTCTTGGTTATTGTAGTTAAGCAATCTCCCTGGTCATTAAGCAGAGGGAGTGAAAGAGTCACCTGTTGAGTTAAGCTTCTGTGTGGATGCAGAAGGGAACTCTTCTGTGGATTGCAGGAACTTAAATCTGACCTTTACTTTTGTAGTCTGCTAGAGGAGTTCCCGTATTCTCCATGCTTGGAAGGGGAATCCTTCCATAGAGCTGCAGGAATGGAGCTCAGATTTTCAGGATCCAATTTCCATTTCTGTAGCCTGCTGGAAAAATTCCCCTCCACAAGCAACCCTTTTTTTTCTCAAAGGGCTGCCTTGCAGAACAGGGTGGGGAAAATTCAGTTCCACAGGGTTCCCTCCTGGCAAGCGGCCTTTTCATTCTCAAAGAGTTGCCAGTCAGAAGAGCATCTCAGCTTTATGACAGGCAGCAGCAGCAACATGCAAACTTCCTTGCTGGTTTCATGGTTGACTTTTTGGGGAAGCTAGCAGAGAAGATTGTAAATGGTGATCATATGATTTCATGGCTCTTGGCAACCAGTTTTATGTATGAACAGGTTGCCAAGCACTCTGATCATGTGAACTTGGATGGTGATGCAATATTTTGTTAACGGCTGGAAGTGCTTTATATGGGCCATAAAACAACCTTTTTTTCCTAAGACATAATTGAAATAAGCAATTTTAAAAATTGAACTCTAGAGGGAACTAAAGTTTTTTAATTAAAGGAGAAGAATACATAAACCTAATTAACAGTTACAGAATTACACAAAACATTGTAACATTAGAAATACTGATGGACACTTTTGAAAAATGGAATCAGAAGTTAATATCAGCAATGTCAATAACGATCCTGGTTTTATAGACAAACTGTGTCCAAAGATGTTATGGAAAAAACAGAAAAGGAACAAGTTTTATCTGATAAGACAGAGACAGAACTGACACTAAAAGTGGATCTACTAATTACAGGATAGAATGATATGGAAGGAGATGTCTCATTAGGCATGTAAAAGAAATCAGTTGATGCTTTAAAAGTCAAAAGAGAATTATAATAAGGTAAATTGGATTTACAAAAGAGGTCTGTTAAAGTTGGATGAAAATTGTGATTAAAGGATAAAAAAAGAAATGAAAATAAATCAAATTCTATGACATTACTTGAAAAGACTAAAGATTGAGATTGTTAGAAGTAAAAGGAAGGAATATAAAATTGGTTTATTTCAATAAGTGTCACAGGAACAACTCAGACAACTGAGGAATAACTTTCTGACAACTCTTAATAGATTTGATGATACCAAGACTGAAATTATATGCTTTATGGATTTGTTTAAAGGTAAGAAATGGGTCATCGAATGAAGACAAAATTGGAGGAGGTGAAAAGCTACCATAATTGTTAAAAATTGTTGCAATCAATGTTGGAAGTCACTTCTTTATATATATATATTTCTTTACTACATTCTTATCTCTTTTGTCTACATTTTTGTCTTTGCACTTTTTTATTCTTACTACTTTTCTTTCTTTCTTTTAGTTTATGATGAACTCTGGAGTGAGTTTTCCAATATTTTCTAAATGTTTGGGCATTTTTAATTTTTGGCACTTGGAAGGAGACCTCATTATGTCTATATTTAGAATCCCAGGGGAACATTGTGAGAGAACACTTGTACTGTGGTGAATTATTTATGCAAACAAGAATACCTACTTGAGAAGCTCCAAAATGCCAATCACAATGTCATTCACATAACAAAACCCAGAAGCCTGGAGAATGAAAAATAAAGAAATTACTGTATGTTAGTTAAAAGGAGCCACTATGCCTTCCTAATAAATAAAGCAAACTTGATTATTACCTCAAACTTCTTGGCATGATGCAGTCCTCCAGCCCAATTAATTGCAATATCACAAATCTAAGAATAGAAGAGAAATATTAACTTTGAAAAAAGAATGATCACAAAATAAAATATCTAATAAAAGATCACTAAAATCAATACTTTAATTTATTTCACTAGTCTGTAGTATCCCCCTTTTAATAAACTGCACTAGAAACATTGAATCATAGGCCTGAAAGGGGTCTGGGGGGGAATCATCTAGTCTAACCTCTGCCCAAGGCAAACGATCTTATACTACACCAGAAAAATCAATGTTCAATCTTTTCTTGAAAATATCCAGTGATAGAGCACTCACTACTCTGGCAGGCAAGTTGTTCCACTGAATAGTTGTTCTTATAATTTCTTAGTTCTAGGTTGGATGGCTCTGTATCCAAGCTTCCACTGATTGCTTCTTATCCTATTTTAGGTGCTTTGGAGAATATCGTATCTCTTTTCTGTGAGTACGCTTCATGCAATGGTGGGATTCAGCTGGATCGCACTGGTTCAGCAGAACCAAGATCTATTTTTTTCTGCGAACTGGTTAGACGTGCTCTGGAAAATCTGTGCTTTCTGGAACATGTCTAGTTTTCGTTCAACTTCCTTCTAGGCGGGGGAAAAAAACCCTCCCCAAAAGTCCAAGAGAGGAGCGACGGAAACCTTCAATCACATCACTCAGACGAAACCTGTCTCAGGTGGCATGGGCCTGCAGATAAGGAAACACTCCAGGGCCAAAGAACCAGTGGAGCGCCAGAGGGTCCTGGAGGGTGCTGAAGCAAGCAGGAATCCTGTTGCATTTCTCCATCACGTTTCTCACCTTCCTGTGCAGGGAAACAAAACTTTGTGAGACTAAAACAAAAAGTTCAATCAATCAATTCCAACTTGTCACAGAAAAAGAAGATCTTGCAAAGTTGGAATAGATTGATCAAACTTTTTTTTTTTTTGTCCCACAAACTTTGGTTTCCCGGGACACAACGGTAAGAAATGGGATGGAGAAATGCAACAGAGCTGGAAATCAGGTAGGCAAAGAAATGCTTGGGGGAAGAGAAGGCATCTGGGCAGTGGTGGGTGGGGCATTTTTCATAGTGCAGAGCTGCGCTGCAGTGGAGAAATGAGAAACAGAGCGACCAGTGTGAGGGAATGCCGCTTTCCCTCTTTCTTCTCCCTGCTCCTCCTCCTCCTTTTGTGCCGGCTGCTCCATTTCCCGTTTCTCCATTGCAGTGCAGCACCCAGGATCCAGTTTGATAGCGGGTGGCTGGGGCAGGGGAAATTTAACAACTGGTTTGCCCAGGGTTAGGTTGGCTGTTGCAGGAGGCTCATCCCACATGTGCGGTGGAGCTAGAGGACAGAGATGGGCCACACCTCCCATGATGGCCCACCTGACCCTGGGTGAAGCGATTGTTAAATTATTTGAATCTCAGCACTACCTGACATGTCACCTCTAATCCTCTTTGTTAACAGAATAACAAGAGTAGGAAGGGACCTTGTAGGTCATCTAGTTCAGCCCCCTCCCCGGTCCAGACAGGAAACCATATACCATTTCTGACAGATGGCAGTCCAATCTCTTCTTGAAAGCCTCTAGTGATGAAGCTCCCACAACTTCTGAAGGCAAGCTGTTCCATTGGTTGATTGTTCTCACTGTCAGAAATTTTTTCCTCATTTCTAGGTTGAATCTCTTCTTGATCAGTTATTAAGCTAGACGTACCTAGTTCCCTTAAGCGTTCATCATATACAAGTAATACTTAAGTATGAACGTTCATTTAGAGAATTTTCACAAGAACAAATTTATTCAGAAAGGGTACTTGTTAGAAATTCAAAACTGCAATCCTGCCATACAAAGAGGTCTCTGTAACCATGTGACTTAGATTCAGTCACTGCTGCAGCACCACCAGCCATTTTTAACTCTGACTCTTTGAGGTCACAAAATTCATTTCCCTGAAGCCGGTAGGGGTTTTTTTTGTCCCTGGTCACATGGCCAAACAATATCCAATGATTTTTGCAGCTGGTGGGGTGCTGAGTTTATTTTTGGGTTTTTTAGTGCTGTGTGGGCTTGAGAACTAGTACAAAATTTACTTACTTAAAAGCAGAGCAGTTCCCATAGTGCTTACAAAGAGTACAGTACTATAGAATAACAAAAAATATTTTAAAATGAATTGCTTCTATTTTAAAATATTTTTTGTTATTTTATAGTACTGTACTCTTTGTAAGCACTATGGGAACTGCTCTGCTTTTTAAGTACTATACTTTGCAAACTATTGTTTGTAAGTACAGTACTTTGCAAATATATATTTTTTGCATTTGCCTTGAAACTGTGTAGAAATGCTAGCCAGCACCTAAACATTCTATAGTATTGTGTTGCCTTACTTTTATTCTGGAGATTAGTGCATATTGCTGTAGTTTGTAGGTTTTGAATTTAAATTGTTTCTAGAAGTTGTGGGTGCTCCATCACTGGAAGTTTTTAAGAAGACACTGAATAGACATTTATCAGAAATGCTCTTGTGAGTGCAGTGGGTTAGACTAGATCACCTCAAGATCTCTTCCATCTCTGTTACTGTTCCAAGCTGAGATTTCTGTAAATCCCATCCCCCTCTGGGTACCTGGCTGGAGACCTTAAGCTAATTAGTGGCAAGTGGGTTTTTTTAAGCAACAGCAATCAGAGAGTTCTGTAAATTACTGCCCATCCCCCTCTGGGCAGCTGTCTGAAGAAGCTTGAGTTGACTAGCAGCAAATGTGTGGTTTTTTTAAAAAAGCAACTGCAAAGGGAGAGGTCTGTGAGCCTGCTTGGAGGCAATTTAGTTCCTCAGCCAAAGGTAGCATCAGAAACAGCTGATAGGTGGCCAGCGGGAAAGCCTCAGTTCGGTTAAGGATGGTAGCAATCAATTAATGAATCAGAGGGAATAGTCCATACTTTGTTCATTTAACGAGCCATTTGACTCGATTATTGAATTTGATTTTAAAAAGTCATAAAATTGACTGATTCATTTGATGATTTTTTTTTTTACTTATGAATCTAATGGGCAGGCTCCGTTAGGTTCGTATCTCGAGGACTACTTGTAGTTTAGTTTCCAGACCCTATATCATCTTTGTTGCTCTTTGGTGCAGACCTTTGGTAGGGATTCAGAATCTTTTTTGTATTCTGATGACCAGAACTGGAAGCAATATGAGTAGTTCTTGACTTATGACCACAATTGAGCCAAAAAAGTCTGTTGTTAGGCAAGGCAGCTATTTAGTGAATATGCTTCATTTTACAACCTTTTGCCACATCTGTTAAGCAATTCACTGCTGTTGTTAAATGAAACATACTATAGCTAAGCAAATCTGGTTTCTCCGATTGACTTTGTTTGTCAGAAGCCAACTGGGAAGATTACAAATGGTGATCACATGACTCCAGGACAATGCAACTGTCATAAATACATGCCAGTTGCTAAGCACCCAAACTTAAGATCCCATGATCGTGGGGATACTGCAACAGTTGTAGTCACATTTTTCAGTTCAGTTGTAACTTAGAACAGTCACTAAATGAATGGTTGTAAATTGAAGACTACCTGTATTCCAAGTATAATATACAGCAATGTACTGATTTCTCAAGGTTTTGATACTATCCCTCAGTTGATGCAGCCTAGGACTGGATTGGCTTTTTTGGCAGTTGCAGCATACCGCTGGCTCATAGTTAGCAATAGCAATAGCAGTTAGACTTATATACCGCTTCATAGGGCTTTCAGCCCTCTCTAAGCGGTTTACAGAGTCAGCATATTGCCCCCAACAACAATCCGGGTCCTCATTTTACCCACCTCGGAAGGATGAAAGGCTGAGTCAACCCTTAGCTGGTGAGATTTGAACAGCCGAACTGCAGACAGCTGAAGTAGCCTGCAGTGCTGCATTTAACCACTGTGCCACCTCGGCTCTGTTAAGTGGTGATTCACTAGGACACCTAGGTCTTTCTCACAGTTAATGTACTTAGGCCAGCTACTGTCTCTACTATGCCTATGCATTGTTTTTTCCTGTCTAAGTTCAGGACCGTACTTTTCTCACCACTGAACTGTATGTTGCTGGATAGAGAATGCGCAAGTCTATCAAGACCCTTCTGACACTTCCAAAGTGTTAATAATTTATCTCAGCTTGGTGTTCTGAACATTTGATAAGCTCACCTATCCTCACATCTAGATCATTTATGAAGAAGTTGAAGAACACTGTCCCTAAAATAGAAGCTTGTTGTACCCATTGCATGCCTCCCCCCATGTACATGTAGTTTCAAGACTACTTATTGAGTGTAGTTAGTCAGCCAGTTGTGAATCCATCTGGTGGCAGTACAGTCCATCCCTCATTGTTGTATCTTACCAATAAGTAGTCTGTTGTCTACTTTGTCAAATGCCTCACTGAAATCTAAATATACTATCTCCACAGCATTTCCTTGATCCACTAATTATCAGTCCTGAAGCCATTTTGGAAGGATTTTCAGGGCTCCCACAGCAATGCTGGGTAGAGCTGTGGGAACGTGAGGGGGTAGATAGAGATATCTGGGGGATGTGTAGCCAAAATAGCATTCTTTCCCATGGGAGCCAAGGACGCTTTACCAGGTGTTGGAGGGTGTAGACAAAAGCCAGCCGGAGTTGGGACTGTGACTTGATTTGACCATGTGATGGACTTGTGACCTGAAGGGAAGAACTTTGGGTTTTGATTTGGGTAGGGAAAACCCTGGGTCCTTCAGAATTGAGTTTTCACCAGCTGTGCCAATATGACATTCCTAATAAAATTATGCTTTGAGGAAACTCTAGACCTTAGTGTTTTGATTGCTTTGGGTTTGTTACTTGGAACCCTGACACTAATTTAGTCACTTTATCAAAGAAGGCAATAAGGTTTGCTTGGCACAAACTGTTTTTAATAACAAACCCATGTTGGCTTCTAGTAATCGTCCCATTTCCAGGTGTTCACAAAGCTGCTGCTTAAATTATCTTTTCCAAGATTTTCCCAAGTATTGATGTCAAGCTGATTGGTCTATAATTTCCTGGTTCCACTTTTTTCTTTTTTTTTTGAAAATTGGAACTACATCAGTTTTTTTCCAGTCTTCTGGTTGTTATTCTATGTTCCAGAAGCTTTGAAAAATTTTGATCAGTAGTTCTGAGATTACATCTGCCACTGACTTCACAACCCTGAGATGTAAACCATCTGGTCCTGATGCTTTGAACTCATCTAAAGTGGATAGGTGTTCTCTTACTAATTTTTTTGCTATTTTTACCTGCATTCCTGTTCTGTCTCCCATGGTATTGCTTTTGATAGGCTGTAACATTTTTTTTCCTTTTGCATGAAATGAAGGAATTATGCAGTTCCACTTTCTCTATGCTGCCTTGTCATTATCTTGCAATCTTCCCCATTAATGGACCGATCATTTCCTTGACTTCCTTATTATATCGAAAGAAGTATAGGTGACCCTCTGGTTGCCTCAACAAAGATGGCAGCTAGACACATCAGGAACCTGTCTAATCTTCTTGCTGCAGGGTTTGTCTCCCAGTTATCAGTGTAGTTAAAGTTTCCAAATAGTACAACACTGTGTTTCTATATACCGTATTTTTCGGAGTATAAGACGCAGCAAGGTTTTGAAGTGGAAAATTAAAAAAAAAGTTTTTGCACTCTGCAAACCTCCCCAAAACGCCCCGTTTTTCGTGAAAACGGACCCGTCCTCCCGTAAGGCATGAATAGCCTTTAGGGAGCTTGCAGAGTGCTCTGGGGGGGGGGGGGGGAATGAGCAAAAAAGGACCTGTTTTTCACCAAAACGGTCCTGTTTTTTGTAAAAAAAAGGGGCATGGATAGCTTTTAGGAAGCTTAGAGAGCTCCTGGGGCTGGGGGGTTTAAAATTGAGCAAAGAATGGGCCGTTTTTCACTCATTTCTGCCCTTCCCAGCCTCCAGTAGCTCTTTAAAAGTTTCCTACAGCTATTTTGGTGAAGGGAGTGGGGTTTCGGGAGATAAAAAAATGCTGTATTCAGTGTATAAGACGCACCCAGATTTTCATCCCCTTTTTTGATTTTTTTATACTCTGAAAAATATGGTACCTTCATTAACTGATCAGCAAAAAGTTCATCTATTTTATCTGGTTGGGCAGATTGTAATATAAACCTACAGCAATATCATTTATTTTTTCATCTAATATTCATCCAAATGCATCCAGGAAGGCTTTCATCCTTGGTACTATGTATTTCTGTAGATGTATAGTGATTACTTACATATTGTGCAACACTGAGTCTTTCTTTTGAACAATTTATATCCTTCTAGCAGTATGTTTCAATCATGGGTTCCATCCATCAAGTTTCAGTAATAGCAACAATATCGTACCTACCCTTATCTACTGGGATTTCAAGTTCTCCCTGATTGTTCCCAGTACTTTGAGCATTAGTGTATAGGCACCTAAGTCCTTTATGGCTGACCCCGCATTTGCTTCCTATGTCTGCTGTTTTATATGTACCGTATATACTAGAGTATAAGCCGAGTTTTTCAGCCCACTTTTTGGGCTGAAAAAAGCCGCCTCGGCTTATACTCGAGTCTACAACTGGATCCGGCAGTGCTGTTGCCTGTTGGAGAAGGCGAACCAGCCTGCCATCGCCGGCCACCGCCAGCCCCGCCGCTCTTCCCGCCACCTTCCAAGCCGCACAGTCCAGCGGACGGAGCAGAAGCAGCCCCGGGGCTCCGCTGCCGCTCCCCGCATTTTCTGGACGGGGATCCCTTGGAGAGGGGATTCCAGCCTGCCATCGCTGGCCACCGCCAGCCCCGCCGCTCTTCCCGCCCCCTTCCAAGCCCCACAGTCCAGCGGACGGAGCAGAAGCAGCCCCGGGGCTCCGCTGCCGCTCCCTGCATTTTCTGGACGGAATAAAATGAGGTGAAAAGAGCCAAAAATGTGCCGTTTTCTCCCAAGGAATCCCTGTAACTCTGCTTCTCAGCCTCCATTCCTTCCAGTTGGCAAAGGCATTCAGGATTTGGGGATGGAGGGGGGAGTGTCTTCCCATTCATTGGGGGGGGGGGGAGTTGAAGACCACTGAACCAGATTAGGGAGTGTGCTAAAACAGGAGCCAGGGAACCTGAGAAAGGATCCGAAGTGGCATCTGTGAATAGGCCCAGGTGGGAAAAAGGTGCCCAAAACATCCAAGGAGTTTGGATTATTCTTTATACTATTGATGTTGTTTGTATATTTTTCTCATGGATTGCACCAGTGAGGCTAAAACCAATTTTGTTGTATACATGATGTACAATGACAATAAAGGCTACTATGCTTTTAAAAAGAGGTTTTTTTTTTTTTTTTTTTAAAGGTTTCTTCTCTGGTAATATTGTACTTGCTAACCAAGGAAGGAATCCCCTCTCCAAGGGATCCCCGTCCAGAAAATGCAGGGAGCGGCAGCGGAGCCCCGGGGCTGCTTCTGCTCCGTCCGCTGGACTGTGGGGCTTGGAAGGGGGCGGGAAGAGCGGCGGGGCTGGCGGTGGCCGGCGATGGCAGGCTGGTTCGCCTCCTCCTCCTCCAACAGTCTCGCAGGAAGGAATCCCCTCTCCAAGGGATCCCCGTCCAGAAAATGCGGGGAGCGGCAGCGGAGTCCCGGGGCTGCTTCTGCTCCGTCCGCTAGACTGTGGGGCTTGGAAGGGGGCGGGAAGAGCGGCGGGGCTGGCGGTGGCCGGCGATGGCAGGCTGGTTCGCCTCCTCCTCCTCCAACAGCACTGCCGGATATCCGCCCAACGCTGCGGGGGCGCCAGCGGGAGCTTTGGCGGCTTCACCTCAGCCGCAGCGCTGGGCAGCAAATGTGCTGGTGCTGTTGGAGGAGGAGGAGGAGGAGGCGGCAGCAATAGCACCTGAGGACAGGACAAGAAGCAATGGAAACTTGTCAGAAGGAGACTCAAGCTGGAAATAAGGAGAAATCTGACAGTAAGAACAATTAAAATCCTAGGAAAATGTCCTTTCATGAAAAATTACTTTTTCAGTTAACTCTGCCTGGCATTAGTTGGGCGAACAGAAATATTAGTTGGCCAATTCTAAAAGAGAGCACCAGAAAGAACTTAAAAGATTTTTTAAGAGAGCTGGGTTTTTCATTTATATTATATGTATGAACAGAATTAACACAAATTGCAGATACCAATCAAACATAAAGAAAAAAAGGATGAAATAATGCTCATTTTTAAAAACTCAATGAAAATAAAAACAATATACCAAGAAGGTGGCATACTGGTTGTGATTTGATCTCTTCGGGGGATCCCGGGGATCCCCTATAAAAGTATTTTAATATTGCAGACTTGCAGTATTATAAGTCATACTGATATTATAGAACACTTTAATTAAGTGGGTCCCTTGAATAAACATAACTTTGAGTTTCAAATAACACTGATTTTTTATTTTTGAAATTTACCGGTAGCTGCTGCATTTCCCACCCTAGGCTTATACTCGAGTCAATAACTTTTCCAGTTTTTTGTGGTAAAATTAGGTGCCTCGGCTTATATTCGGGTCGGCCTATACTAGAGTATATACGGTAATTTTCCTCTCCTTCCTCATTGTCTTATTTGTTGTCTTGGGATTTATGCTTTTGGTCTAGTTTTAAAGATTGGTCACACTTCCCTTCCATTTATACTTTAACGCCCTTCGGATAAGACGAGCCAATTGTTTTCCAAACACATTCTTCCAGGCTTTGTACTCTATCTCCTACTAGAAGTGCTTTTTGTAGGCAATGTATACCATGGTCCAGGAATCCAAAGTTCTGTCAACAGCACCATCCTTTTTAAAATCCTCATTGGATTTGATAGTTATTATAAAAAATAAGATTACCTATGCCCCAAATTGTTTTGCTTTCCTGCCTAGTTGCTTGAAATCTTTAGATATTTTTTCTAGATTCTTGATTTTATTATTTATCCCAAACTGAAAAAGTAGAAATGGATAGTATTCAATGGGCTTGATTAGCCTCTCTGACATGCCTTTAATCTTATCTAGTCTACAGATTGCTGATTCTGTTGCTCTGAGAAGTGAGTCACTCATCACAAACACCTGTGTTGTTGTTGTTTTTTTCCTTTGGGGAAGTCTGAGCTACTGGAACACATGAATGAGACCATCCTCCCAATGTTTGCAGGTTATGAAATTGTTCAGCTCCAGTGGTTGTGAGGTCAGTCTTTTGGGGTTTTTTTGTCCTGTAAATAACATGCTATCAACTATCTTCCTCTTGGGCTTCATTTTTTCTAGTAATTGCTTCTTCCTTGCTGTGTTCAAATTGGATACAGACCTCTGCCTTTACTAGGAGTTCCACATGTTCAGGTATGAGTGTACACATGTATTAAAGTATCATTCTTGTCATCCTTTGCAACAGTGCCAAGCACTGTGTAAGCCTTTGCATAAATTATCAGGATACAATTTAAAAAATATTAAAAAGGATTTAAAAACTATTCTTAAATGTACATTGATTAAAGAAATAATCACAAACATTTTACATATATACATATATGCTGTATATATTTGCTTACATACAATTACATTCTATTCTGCTTTCTTATATCTTATTTCTACAAGATGGTAGATCTTATAACTGACATCTGTCTGAAAGTGCAAAAACTTTAAGCAGTTATTTGAGTCAAGGAAGCAGGTTGGGACAAGAAAGATATATCTAAATACAAATTAAAGGGCTGGAGAGAGGAACAGAAAATGATCACAATATATTCTGAGGTTCTAAGTAATAGATCAAAACCCAATCAAAATAGCAGGCCACAGAAATCTGATGAGTTTGACAAAAGTTATCAAAAATATTCTCCCAAATTTCCAAAATTAATTAAAATGTAACTAGTTCATATCCCTATAATTTCACAAGTACTATCATTCCATCAAATTTAATCTAAAAAGCTGACAAAAATCATTGTTTTATATAATATGGACTTTCTAAAAATGAAACCTTTATGTGCATTGTTCTGAGTACTGAAAGCCATAAATTACAGTTTAAAATGCATTCTTACAAATTATTAATTTAGGCTCATGCATTTATTCAACTTTAGTTACGATCGTACTTCAATAAAATTCAATAAAAAGTTATGAATGCCATTTTACTGCATAGTTGAAAACAGCATTTAGAAGAATGCTCTAGTCAATATCTTAAGGTATGAAACAGTAAAAGGCTGCTTCACCTCTATACCTTATTATTCAGCTGTGTTGCTCCTTGCAAGGAAGCTCCAGTATATCGAGAACAAAATTCAAATAGTCCTGGAAAAACAGGGCTGAAGGAGAAAAGAATCAGACAATTATATGGAATTAAAGATAACATAGCAGATCCATATTATTTTACTTTCTTGTAATACTATATTTCAAGTTAAGGAAAATGTATAGGAAAGCCAATTTTGGGGGGTGGTAAGTGATAATGCATAAGATTTCATAGAAATATAGCAAACTAATGGCAGAAAAAGATCTAGTGATCCATCAAGTCTGCTTTTGAGTTTTTTGTTTTATTATTTATTTGTTTGTTTATTTTAATTATTATTATTTATTTTATTTTTTATTTTGGATAATGGACATGTGTTTATCCCAAACAGGCTTCAACTCAGTTGCTGATGACTGATCCACTACCTTTTCTGGAAGTTAGTTCCAAGCTTCCACTACTCTTTCTGTCAACTTATAAACTTCTAATATTGCTTTTGAACTTCCCTCCTGTCAATTTAAGATTATGCCCCCATGTTCTTGATTTTTGCTTAATATTGAAAATACTGCCTTCTAGAACCTTGTTCGCACCCTTAATATATTTGAAGATTTCAATCTTGTTACCTTTCTTGCAACTTTCCCCTCTTGGCAGGAACTAATAGTTACTAGGAAGGAAAGACTGAAAATAAAGCTTCACACAAAATTCTGGTCATTGATTTCCACAAAAATATTGCAGAGAAGCTCAATGAAAACGAATAAGGCAGTAGATCAGGCATAGTTAAGTTGGTAAGTTAGTAGGCAAGTTCCTGGCTAGAATTAAGCTTCTAGTATTTCAAATGTTTAAGTGATTTGGATGTTTTGCATCCAAAATGTACCGCCTGAAGACTCCCTTCAGCCCTGTCACAGCTCAGTAATAGCTGAACTCTGGTGGGAACCCTTTATACCAGCACTTTTCTTAAAGTACCATTATCTACATGAAGTGAAAATTGTTTCACTAGATGAGCAATTAAATTTAAGAGAGACAAGGGTACCTTTCTTCATGTAGGAAACAAAAGTTAAATGCACAGGTATATGATAGTGCAGTCATGGCTAACATTTTTGTTGTCATGTGTGCCGAAAGTGCATGCCCGCACCTATATGGCAATGCGTGCATGACCTGTTGTGCTCTGCCTCCCTGCACATGCTCATGCGACCCCCCCCACAATCACCCCCGCATGCGTGCACGATCCCCCCACACCCCATTTTGGGCCTAGTAGGCCTCCCTGCAGCCTCCTGGGACCAAAAACAGCCCCGGGGGGTGCCACACACCCCCACACTCTCCCGTTCCCCACGCATGACCCCCACCCCCGCGCATGCCCGCATTGCCCATTCCCCCATGCATACATGGGCATCTCTCACATGCGCGCAGTCCCCTGCGAATGCAAGAGACCTGGAAATTTTGGCAGAGACCCGGAAATCAGTTGGCTGGCAGGAGGCATGCGTGTATGCACGGTGGAGCTGAGCTGGAGCAACAGCTCACATGCCTGCAAAGAGGGCTCTGCATGCCAGCTGTGGCACACATGCTATAGGCTCGCCATCACGGTCGTAGTGGATATGACTGCACTTTTCAAATACCAGAAATACTAAAGACGATCAGAACCCATTCTCTATTGTTCCAGGGTATATGGAATAACATATTTGGTTTACAGGAAGGGAAATGCCTGTTAGATTTTTTTAACCCTTTTTAACTGCAAGGACAGTTCTATAGCGGAACCATTTGCACAGGCAAATGCTGGGCTCTGGTTGAAGGGAAATAAATTATTTTGATTTATTCTGATTTTTGCACTGAGTTGGCATTAATAGGTTAAACGGCCTCTTTCAATTCTGATTCTATGGCTTATGTAGGTAACGCATATAAAAATTAAAAGGTGTTAATATGTAGTTTAAATTATTTCTGTACCAGATTAGAACATTGGTTTTGCAGATAAAACTGTTGAAAATGATTTGCATTTTCATGTAACTTAAAAATGAGTAGGAGGAATAACCTACCAAGTGATGAGGATTTACACTTTTCCTATAGAATTTATTTTGAGATTGAGTCAAAACAAATGCTTCATCAAATGAAATCTTAGGCTTGGTCATAAATTTCCCATAATTGCAACATAAATCACTGTTTGACAATAGATCAACAAATTCTGAATCCAGCTTTCTTCCTCTATAAGTATTTGTGTGATCCACTCAATCCTGAACTTTTCCAAATATATGTACCTCACATAATGTCAGGTCTGTCTCAATTTGGACATTTAGGAAAGAAAAACCCTCGACTCCATTTCTTTGAAGTAAAAGGTTTTTTTGCTAAAGTTAAGTGATGATAGTTAAAGTAAAGCTGAAACTGAGTATTGTCATGCAAAGGTTGCAATTTTCACCCTTTCCTGGCCCTCCCCCCTTCACCAGTCCATCATTGTCCAATACTATTTGGTTTTGATGTTTTGGGCTTTGAAGTTTGGTGCCTCTCAATGTACTTTCACATTTTGTTCTCAGGCTGTGTGTCCTTGGCAGCCACTTTATTCTGGATTTATACCTGGTTCCTGACAGCTTGTCTCCCCCCCCCCTTTTCCTACCTATTCCCATGCTTGACCTTTACTTTCCCAATTGCCTCTCCAATCCTTTGCATTTTATGGCAAGATGCCAGCAAAGCAAAGGAGATGAAGATGGCAGACCTGACATATAACTTCGTAATTTTATTCAAGAAACTAAGAGTATATTAGTTTATCCCTTGATATTTTTTTAAAAAAGAGAGTAACAATCATTATATTTCAGTCGCTAAGGAAATGGCAGTTTTGTTAAAATATGCATAAAGACATGCAGGATAATCAACATAATTAATTCTGCTACTTATAATCACTGCCTGAGGTTTCAGTTGATAAATCCTTTTTACTTCAAAGACTGAAACTGCTGGACAATTAAGTAATGAGTTAGTAGTAAAAAGTAGTAAAACAGAACAAATTAATTGCATTATGGCAAGGTGAATGTAGGCACCTACAGGGGTTGTAAAAGATTTTTTCAGCAGATGGACACACTTTCTCTTTCAGCTTTCCTCCTGTTGCGGAGCTGTTCCGACTTCAGCAGCTTGAGGCTGTGCTTATTGTCGCCAGCAAGAAGAGATTCTCTTGGATCAATCAGGGACTTTGCGGTGTCCCTGAGATCAGCAAGAGGTACTCTTCCCTGTCACCATCTCTTCAAGACAGTTTAGGTCCGAATGGACTGTCCAGCGGCAAAAGTGTCGACTGGACACGTCGTACCGTTGCGATGTCAGCTCCTTTTTTCTGCCCAACAAATGATCTCTTAATGGTCATAGGGTCCATGTGGATCCCCATGGGGGAAAATCAAGGGCTACTTTGCTGACACGCAGACACGAAGGGGAAGCTTCTGCCTTGTGTGGTTCCAGGGGGAGGGAGATTGTTCCTTCCAGATGATAACTGATGCCTTTGGAAAAGGAGATCAGGTTTAAAAGAGGAAAAACCGCTGTGACTCTTGCTAGTCTTTGGTCCCACCAAAAGATTAGCTGTTATGTGTACAAATATATTTGTGTATAAACACTAAACATGGAGATTTAAAATGTCATATCTTAAGATTTCAAAGATCCAACATCTTGAGAACTATGATTGCTTGTGGAGGGGAGAACTTGCCCATTCAAAAATGCCTAACTAAAATGAAAAAAAATGGCAGAGAGCGCTGAGGACATAGAGATGTCTATTGCTATGGAGATAACACTGGGATCACAAGTCTAACAGGATCACACTATCATAAAGCAGAATGAAGCAAGAGTTTTAGGTAGAAGATCTGAGGGGAAGAAGTTGCTGTTGCCAGCTGTTCCTTCTGAGCTTCCCAGCATCTTTATATATAACTATTAATATCACACAATCTGTCTTGTGTTCCCTAAATATCGTATCACCTTCAAGTGCAGTTGAGGATTCAGTCTCATTACCAGTTGAAGATTTGTTAATTCAGTTGGTTTCTATAAATGGAGTGGAGGAGAGAACTACCTTGTCCTTGACAGGAAACAAATTGTTAAGTCTCCTAATTAGCTGGATGAATGGTTTAGATGTTAAGTATCAAATTTTTAGTGAAAAAAAATTAAATATACCAAAATGTATAAATTTTATCCATGGGAGACATTTCTTATGCAGTCTCCAAAACATGTAAACTTTGCACCCTTCTCACCCATCCTATATATCTAAATGGTGTAGAATACTAACCAGTCATCTCCCACATTGAAAGCATTGAGGCTTTTGGTGAATCCTTGCATGTTGTTAGGACTAACTCTTTGAAGGAAGTCAATATAATCTTCTGAATGAAAGCGACACATGTCATGCTGAGAAGCTTGATAGGGCTTAAATACCTGCAGGGAAAAAGTTATAAAGCATCTTAATAACCATTTTATTATTGAACAAGCTTATAAGGCTAAAGTTCACTTTCTCAGATACATATGGTAGGTTACCATAAGCTGGCAAGCATAATTACATGTATATATACACACCCATGTCACCCATCTACATGCAATAGGGGAGGAAAGGATGGAGAAGACTTCAATTAGAGGAGGAAGAAATGTAAATTGGACAGTGTTAAATATAAAAAGACAAAACAGTTAAAACTACTATTACTATTACTATTACTATTACTAAACACATTTCTTCAAGAGTAACTGTTGAATTAGTATCTGCATTCCAAACATGGGGACCAAAATATGCACATGAATCAAGAGTACCTCAGCATTAGTACAGGATCTAAATTTTTTTAGCTGAGGAACACCTAGCCTATTAGATAGGATTAAGACGAAGTATCATGACTATCAAATACTCAAGTTGGCTCAGAAGCTGGAGTTGGTGCAGAGGGTCCCAATAGCAGATCCCCCCACTGACCCTTTGTACCAGCACCAGCTTCTGAGACAACTCAAAGGCATTCCTAGTTAAAGAACACTATAGTAGTTCAATCAGGAGGTGATCAAATCTTCCAGATAACTGGTGCACCAACCAAAAATGAACAAAAACCTAGTCACAACTTCCATCAGAAACATCTGTAAGTCACAAACTAAGATTGAGTATTTGATTCCTTAGTCTGCTTGTCTGAAGCAAACGGTTTGTGGGCTTTCTTATGTATCATCTTTAGAAGAGGCTTCCTTCTGGGACGATAGCCTTGCAGACCAATTTAATGCAGCACACAGCATATGGTCTTAGCACTAACAGGCTGAGTCCCCACCCCTTCAACCTCTGCAGCAATGCTGGCAGCACTCATACATCTAGTTCCCAAACCTCTGGATATGACCGCTGAGCATGGGCACTCAACTTCTTTGGTTGACCATGGCGAGGCCTGTTCTGAGTGGAACCTGTCCTGTTAAACCACTGTATGGTCTTGGTCACCATGCTGCAGCTCAGTTTCAGGGTCTTGCCATCTTCTTATAGCCTAAGCCAGCGATGGCAAACCTTTTTTGGCTCGCATGCCATAAGCAGCGGGAGAGAGCAGGGGGGGTCGTGCACAGGTGTACTGCACCCTGGTTTGTCCGTTGGGCCATTTTTTTGTGCTCTGGAGGCTTACACCATAGAGCACACTCCTAGAGTGGCCGCTGTTGGATGACTCGGCAGCCAAGTTTGGGAGTTTGGAACCGGAGAAGACATTATGCTTGGAGCGTGGCAGCGGCTGCTGTAGGGAGAGCTGGGCCTGGACATGTTGAGGCTAGGAGGCATGCCTGCTGGAGGCAGAACAGGCGCTCACACAACTCTCTTTTCCAGCTGGGCAGAGCTCTATGCACTGACCTAACGGGTATCCCTAATGTGCCAAGCCGCGGGAGCTGGGGAGCCGGCAGAGCACCACGTGGCTTGGTCCCTTAGTGATACCCCCTAGGTCAGTGAAAGGTGCTCTATCTGGCTGGAGAGGGAGGTTGCTGGGCGGTTGCTCATGAGCTTGGTCACCTCATAGTTGCTTCGCCCCTGAGGCTGTGCCCAGCTCTTCGGGAGCCATTTCGCAAGGGAGCAGCCGCTCGGCAAACCCAAAACAATAAGCCCTCCCCTATAATAAGGCCAAGGCCATATTTTGTAAGTAAAAAGAAAATAAGACCCTGTCGTATTTTCGGGGAAACACGGTAGCATCCCCATGGTCACTTGATCAAAATTCAGATAGTGGGCAACTAATTCATATTTATGATGATAGTAGTGTCGCGGGGTAATTTGACCACCTTTCGTGACCTTCTGACAAACAAAATCAATGGGAAAAACATTCACTTAATAACCACGTTACTAATTTACCAACTGAAGTGATTCACACAGCAACTGTGGTAAAAAATATCATAAAATGGGGCAAAATTCACTTAATAACTTTCTCAACAACAGAAATTTTGGGCACAATTGTGGTCGTAAATTGAGAACTTTGTAATTAGAATAAAGCTTCATCACTGTTGTGGCAATATTTGAGCTCTTCTCCCCTCTGCCCCCCCCCAGCCCCCTGGAGACCATCTTTCTCTTTGGATCTTTAGGGTTGCCACATTTAGTGCACAGCCCTGCTGTGGGGCACTGGGAGGGGTATTGCATGAAGTGGGTAGAGATAGATAGCCATAACAACATTCTTTTCTCTGAGAGTCAAGGATATTCAACCTGCAGCTGGAGAGGCATGACTAGAAAATATGTCCAGTGGGAATGATGGATTGATTGGACTATGTGATGGACATGTCAATGCAGGGGATTGGACCAGAACTTCCTTTGGGTGGGGGAAACCCAAGGGCTTTGTTATGGAATTATTATTCCATAATAAAATGGAACTTTGAGGAACTGCTAGCCTTGGAGTGGTTGGGGGTGTTACTTGGAACCCTGACATTTTCATTTTTTCTAGAAGGACTATCTGTAACTGCTGCGTAACAATGTTGGTAAAATTTCTCCGGAGTCTTGCTGAACATTATCCTTGATTCCTTGATAATAAAATAGTATCATTGCTGGGTTTTAGATGTTTTTCTGAATCCTTGGTCTGATCCTCAATTATGAGATTTTCTGGTGGTTATCCATTCAACTAATGAGGTTCAATCTAGCTAGAAATTTAGAGGCGAAAGCCTCTAAAAATAAATCATCTAATCCAATCCCAAATAAATCATCTAATCAAATCCCAAACAAATACAGAATAACAGAGTTGGAAGGGACATAGGTGGTATTCTGCTCCAAACCCCTCTCAAGCCAGCCATGTCCATCTAGTCACGCCGACCCAGCAGTGACTACCCAACCACACCTACCTATGAGTCGTCATAGTCTTACATGCAACTGTGGCCCTTTGAAGGCAACCAAAATCCTGATGCAGCCCTCAATGAAATTCAGCTTGACACCCTTGGTGTAGGTGTATTGGTTATTCCTGACAGCTTAATATCATCTGCAAATTTAGTAAGTTCCCCTTCTATTCCCTCATCTAAGTCATTGAAGAGTACTGAGCCTAAGACAGAACCTTGTGGTACCCTACTGCTTACTTCCCTTCATGCAGATGCAGTACCATTAAGAGCCCTCATTGAGTATAATTTGTCAATTACAATGGTGATGCTATCTATCCCACTTTTATCTAGCTTACCAAGAAGTAAGTTGTGATCTACTGTATTTTTTGGAGTATAAGACGTACCTTAATTTTGGGGGAGGAAAACAAGAAAAAAAATTCTGCCTACCAGCATCCATCGGTATTCATCTGGCGAGTGTTCTTGCAGCAAATAGCAAACAGTCAGGTCAGCTTCAGTACATTATTGCAGCCTGATTCAGCACCAGCAGCTGTTCCAGGCTGCAAGGATTGCCACATAACATCGCCGCCTCTGTGCCTCACATTTTTAGCCTGTGCCTTGTATTTTCAGCCTCTGAACGTTCAAGGCTATGGGGATCGCCAGAGCACATCGCCATCTCCGTGCATCATGTTTTTGGCCTCTGTGCATTGCGTTTTTTGGCCTCCGCATGCCCCATTTTTGGCCTCTGCACCACATTTTCAGGTGGTTCCAGGCAGTGGGGATTGGTGGCAGTGGCAATCCTTGCCGCCTGGAACCGCCCAAAAGCGCAATATGCAGAGGCTAAGAACTGATGTGCAGAGGCTGAAAACATGATGCGCAGAGGCAGTGATCAGTGGCGATGTGCTCTGGCAATCCCTGCAGCCTTGAATGGGTCTGAAACGGAGCATTCGGAGGCTTATATCGCAAGGCATAGAGGCCAAAAACACAGGGCACGAAGGTGGCAATGATCTGTGGCAATCCCTGCAGCCTGGAACAGGACTAAAACGCAATGCACAGAGGCCGAAAATGGCCAAAGGGTGGGGGCGGTGGGTGGGCAGGGCTACATTTGGTATTTAAGATCTACCCAAATTTTAAGGGGGGGGGAGTTCATCTTATACTGTGAAAAATAGGGTACTTTGTTGAAAGCCTTAGAAGTCTAAGTATACTATGTCCACAGTATTTTGCTTTGTTTTTTAAGAAACCTATGCTGGCTTCTAGTTATAACTTTTATTATTTCTAGATCTGTTTTCAGATCTATTTTTAAATTAGCTTTTCTAGTACCTTCCCAGGTATTCATATTAGATTGATTGGCCTGTAGTTTCCTAAATCTAGGTTTTTCCCCTCCATTTTTGAAGATGGGGACCATATCAGCTCTTTTCCAATCCTAAGGTAGTTCTCCGGTACTCCAGGATTTTTAAAAGATATGGTACTGTGGTTCTGAGATGATTATGTTCTATGTTTGCATTATTCCAATATGACATTGTCACTCTCCCCCAAGGTTCCTGCAATTTCAGTTCCCTCTATCACTTCTTCTGTTTGTAAGAATTAAGTCCAGTATGGCTGTCCCTCTTTTGCATAACAAAGTTGTCAACTAGGTTGGCTATTCGATTTCTCACTTGGTGCTGAATTAGTATTCCAATTGATGTCAGGGTAATTGAAGTCCCCCATTACTATTGTAATGTGTTTCCTATCTATGAATGTTAGTTGGTTGGCAAAAAGTACATCTATTTTTTCTGCTTAGTTGGGTGGCCTGTAGTATACACCTATAGCAATATCATTCTTTTTATATATATATATATTGGCCCATATGCATTCTAGGAAGTTTTCATCTTTGGTTTCGTGCATTTCTGTGGCAATGTAATTATGTTTTACATATAATGCAACTCCACCTCCTCTTTTATGGGGCCTAGTTTTTTTTTTTAACAGTATGTATCTTTCTGTCAGCATGTTTCAGTTGAGGGTTTCATCCCACCAAATTTTGGTAATTGCAACTATATCATATCTATCCTTATGTACTAATAATTCATCTTCACCTGTTTGTTCCCCAAACTTTGAGTTTTTGTATATAGGCATTTGAGATATTTTATGTCTGACTTTCATGTCTCCCTGGTGTTTATGTTTGTCTTCCTTCCCATTGCTCCTTCCTTATTATTTGTTTTGTTTTGGGGAGGTTTTTGCTTAGAATTAGGTCCCATAGATCGTAGAGATTGGTCACCCCTCCCCTCAATTTTAAGTTTAAAGCCCTCCTGATAAGTTGAGCCAACTGTTTTCTAAAAACATTCTTCCTGTTTTTGTTAGGTACAGCCCATCTCTTATCAAAAGCCCATTGTGGAGGTAGTGCAGACCATGATCCAGGAATCCGAAGTTCTCTTGGTAACACAAACCAGTGGTTTTCTTGTTCTCTTACTAGATGTTGACCTTTCATTGGCAGTACAGATCAAAAAACTACTTGTGCACCTAACTCTTTAACTTTCTTGCCCAGCTGAATCACTCAATATTGTTTTCAGGTTCATTTTGTGCCATTTATCCCTATGTGTAGTAATATAAAAGGGTAGTAATCTATTTTTTTCACAGATTTTTAAAAGGGAAAAATTTAGAATTTGATACTCTAACAGATCATTTAAAAATTTAGGGGAAAATGTCTAGTTTAAAAATTTAAATTCTAGCAGTTCATTTAAAAATGTCAATTTTTTAAAGTTTCAGTGTTGAGTGAGTCTAAATGTAAGGTTTGTTCTTATCCTGTCATGAAGTGCTCTATAAGTATCTCTTTTTCCCTGCCTTCTTGTGATCCTTTCCCTCCTTGTTTTCTTGTGAACTTAATTTATCCCTTCCTTCTTTTTTATATTCCACACTTGCTATTGTCTACTCTGCCTATTTATTTATCCCCTTATTCTTTGCCTTGTGTGCTGTAGTTGTTTTTTTATCCTCTCTTCTTATTTGCCTTTCGCCTGCTGCTACTGGATAGTCAGCCCTCCCTTTCCTCAGTGACAATACAAAAGACACAATTGTGGTACTTGCCTCAACACTGCCCTGCAAGTAAAAGTGGAGTTTGTGTCATGATGTCATCCTGAACATGTCATCTTTTGATATACTGTACTGTTAGTTTGCAAATTTCTCTGCCAGTGAGTTTCCAAGGATGAGAATGGATTCAAACATGTTACATAAAAGGTATCTTATAAACATGAATCAAAATTCCAGGAGTTCAGTGGAATTACAATTTATATGTTTAACAAGCTATATTCTAAATCACAAAACTAATGCTATAATATGCCACATAATATTGCTTTTAATTCAGATATATTTATTAAACACCCATTCCAAGAGATTGGTTAGCTTTCAATGCAATTTAATAAGTTGAACTTTCTTCCTTTCCTGCAGAGTAAACAGGTGATCAGAAACTATCCTGGCACTTTGTATGTAATAATACAAAGGTAATATAACTACCTGCAACTATGAACTCTGGCATTTATGCCAGAAGGTACTGAACCATCTTTTCCATGGGAAAGGAAGGTGGGGTAAGATCTTCCTTAGCTGAAACTGACAGAAACAAAACAAGTCAAGTATATCATAATTTTGAATCTGGTAAACAATGTCCAAACTATGGATTCCTGCTTTGAAATATTGTCTTCTGTTTTATTATACTTAAAAGCACATTATATAGTGCGTACTGGCTAACATATCAATTCTTTAAAAGTTGTAATAATTATCTAAAAACAAACATGTGAAATCCAGCACTTACAATCATCTTCTTATAGAGTCCATAATGTAGCACCAGACTGTGGGTCAATGCCAACCGATGTGGTTTCATGGGATGTCCTGTTCCTAATATGGGGGGGGGGAAACACATGTAATTAACATCTCCACAGCAGAAGCACAGGAATCTATCTACCTGATCACTACCACAAGTTCTCAAAGAATAAAATGGAAAGTAAAAGTGGGAGGCCTTTTAAAAGACTATTAATTCATTAACTGGGATCTAGACATATTTATCTTGTTTTGGAAATTTCCTTAAAGTTTAAACAATCAAAACAAGTCCCGTGTGCAACCGTATCTTTTCACAAAGTGATTATCTGTAATGTACATGTATACATCTTGGAATCGACTTGAAGTTCCGAACAACTGCAATAACTTTCATAAAGTAAAAAGCATGGCTACAACTGTACAATAATAATATCAAAAAGAATAATATTAAGAAGAATTTAAAATTAAGCGGGAGATTATGGAATGAAGACAAGATGACTGAAATATAAAATGGAAAAAATGTAAAATGCATATGTATACATGTATAATTAGAAAATGTAAAGAGGGGAAAATCTGGACAACACTTTTTTTATAAAGAAGTTTTACGTATGTAACAAAATAAACTTTGCTTGAAAAAAATAATATCAAGAACCTATGATTCTGCACATACACTCTAATATTTCATAAAGATACTCACAGAACAATGCTTCAATTCTATCACATTCCATAAATACAGATACAATTATACTCCACTATGAATAGTGTGCCACTATGTTAGGCTATCAGATCTGGACTGCAAAAATCCAGGTGCTCTTTGGTGCTATCTGGACCTTTGCAAACCACAAGCGATAATCCATACCATTAGATGTGTTACTCTGAAACAGAAGTTGGTTGGGTCATTGATAGGTTGTGTGTGTAACAGTAAGCACTGCTGTAAGAATTAAAGCAAGTTAGCTTTTGAAGGGCACAAGATTCTTGTTTAAGTTCATGATGCATATATGACTGCAGTAATTATAATGAAGCAGTTCAAACGTAATCAAGAGCACTTGGAAAGACTCATACCGTTAGAATGATCTCCTGCTTGAGCAGGGGGTTGGACCCTTATAAGGTCCCTTCTAAATCTGTTTATTCTAATTCTAATTCTTATTCTATTATTCTTTCTCAAAACATGAAGTAGTGTGAAATGATTCCAACCAGGTCTCCTACACGTGCACAGAACTGCAGTCTTTCAAATCAGGAAAGTTAAAAGCTTTTTTTCACCGTTGCCCAAAAAACAAAGACAAGGACCGAAATGCCTTTCTGATAAAGAGGAGAAACTGTAGCACATGGCTATTAGGAAAAGTCCAATCCTTCCCTCCACCGAGGGAAAATCAGACAGCCTTCATTCGATCAGAAAGCACGAGCATCCCAACATTCCCAATTACCGCTGTTGCGCACGCACCGTAATGAAAATTGCCCACATCGGGATCATAGAAATAAGCCACAGTCTTCGCCATACCCTAAACTCGGAAGGACTTGAGCGCCGAATGACCTCCCGGTTGCGCCCCTCCAACCACAGGCAAACGTCACCGCGTCGCCTAGGCGACGTGCGGAAGCTGTACCCGGAAGGAAGAAATCCCTTTCTTTCCCTGTGCGCAAGCGCCTGGTCACCGCCTCCTTTCTGGTTTGGGGTCGGAATGAGTTGCTACGTAGCGAAGAGCAAAAAGGCATTGAGGAGTCACGTTGCTTCTTAGTCAAATAGCAGGGTTCAGATTCTGTTCGGTTTGCTGTTTTTATTTGCTGCCGTATCTGGGCGGCCAAAAGTTGGATGATCTCTAAGCGAGAGTAACGATATTTTTAAAAACCTTTTCTTTCCCTCTAGGTTTAAATATAAACAATTATATTTAAATAGTTTAAATAGCGGTAATACAAAATGGAATAAAAGACTCGCTTCTACCATCTTTTTAAAATACCCTCAAAAATACTCTCATAGGTTCGAATCTAAAATACCAGATTGTGATAGAATCTTCAACGAGACCGGAGGGATTGAGAGGGGCCAGAGACTGGAGTCACTGCATTGCAGGAAGCAGCAGGAAGCGGCGTAGGTCTGACTTAGAATCCCTGAAGCCTTCTGCGTTGCCAGGAAAGTAATCATTGATAAAGGATTTAACTTTTTCATAAAAAACGAAAACAATATATCAGTAACCCTTCCAAATTAAACAAAACTTGAGCATCTTTACATATGGCTGTTTTCACACATCCTTAAACAAAGTACATCAACTCAAATTCTACTATTATGAACTACCATTGCTTTTAATAACCTAAGGACAAATGCCATTTTCATATTTTTTTATTAAAAATTTCATTTGCAATAGTAAAAGTGAAAACAAACTAAACTCAGAAAAAGTGCAATGCAATAGTAAGAAGTAAGATAAAGAGATAAAATAGGTAGAGTGACTTCTAATTGTTATTACAAATTTGATAATACTTCATCCTCTATAAGGCTACAAACAAATATTTAGTTAAAAACAAATAGTTTTTCACACACATACTCTATTTTGGGTTTCTTTTTGTAAAATAAATGATATAGTGTCCAAGTCTGAATTATGTTCATTCACAGCCCATAATGAGTCACAAATAAGTTTGTAAAGAGTCCGAGAAAAGTCTGCCAAATTTGAGCTTCTGGTGGAAGTCACGGTGTTCCATTTAGTTTGCCCGATTTTTTGTTTGTTTGTTTGTTTGGAGGCTCTTAGGGGTGAAGTTGGATCCTGGAGGGATCAACAGAGTAGAGGGGAGACCTCGGAGGTAACAGAGAGAAGTGCGATCTCCTGTTACAACAAGAGGAACCTCTCAGATCTGATGCGAAAGAAATTGGCCTCTATGGCAGATCGGAGACGTGACAACCTGACTGTTTGAATGGAGTAGGAAAAGAAAAGTGGTAAAACAGTGTGAAGTATCTGTGGAAATAGCCAGAGAGGAATTTGGCATTTATTTGAATCTCCGTGATTTTGGGAAATACGTTTGTGGTTCCGACACAAACGGCGTCACAAAGTTAGCTGGAGCTCTAATGATAAAAAGACTGAGAAAATGTTGGACTATGTGCTGATATCTAGGAAGTTTCACACTTTCTGTCAAGACGTTAGAGTAATGCGGGGCGCCGACTTTATGACAGATCACCATCTTGTTCTGGCCAAGATCCAACTACGCCTCAAAGTCACCAAACACCCAAAGCCTACTCCTAAACTCGACTACTCTTTTTTAAGTGATCCCGATTTACGTCAAAAGTTTGAAATAGAGCTAAAAAACCGATTCGCCCCATTGGAAATACATACCGATATTGAAAGCAGCTGGAATGCGCTAATGGAACCGTTAAAAACCACAACAGAATCTATCTGTCCATTATTACGCAGAAAAACAAAGCCGTGGATCACAAACAATACTCTAAACCTAGTTGACCGAAAGAAAACAATGAAAAACACCAACAAACCAGCCTACAACCGACTAAACAGAGACGTCAAAACAGCACTCAAACAAGACAGAGAACAATTGTGGATTCAACAAGCTGAAGAAGCAGAAAATGCGGCCAAGTCACATAACACCCACAAACTGTTTAAGATAATATCTAGTGTGACGAAGTCCTACACAAAGCCAAGTGATGTGCTATATGGCCTGGACGGCAAGGCCACTTCTAGTCCAATAGAAAAGATGCAATTGTGGTCTGACCATTTCCGTAAGCTGCTGAACCGACCAAATCCCACTATCAATAATGATGATCTAGATGGCCCTTTGCCAAATCGAAACCCTTATATAGCAGAAGGCCCGCCTACGAAGGAAGAAATTAAAGAAGCTGTCAAGCGACTTAAGAACAAAAAAGCGCCTGGCGATGATTTACTTCCGCCTGAAGCATTTAAAGCTGCGGGTGAAACTGGCACTGCAGCACTACAAGTCATATTCCAAAACATATGGGATCAAAACCAAACGCCAAAAGCCTGGAGCAACGCAACCATAATACCCATACATAAAAAAGGATGCAAGAAAACGTGCTCGAACTACAGAGGGATTAGCCTTCTTCCTGTTGCTGGGAAAATCCTAACGTCAATCATTAGAAATCGGCTTAAGCCACACATCAGAGAACATCAACGAATAGAGCAGGCTGGTTTTACAGAAGGACGAGGGTGTAGTGATCAAATATCTGCCGTCCGGAGAATATTAGAACGACGCATCCGATATCAGCAGCCAATAATAATAATCTTTGTTGACTTTTCTGCTGCTTTTGATTCCGTCCACCGCCGGAGTCTATGGAAAATAATGCACAAAATTGGTATACCCGAAAAGCTAGTGAGCGTCCTGCAGAATCTTCATAGCAATACGTATAGCAAGGTGAAGGTCAACAATCAAGAAACACCAAACTTCCTTGTATCAACAGGCGTGCGACAAGGTTGCTCAATAGCGCCTGTATTGTTCAATCTGGTCATCGATTGGATACTAAAACAAGCTCTGAAGGATTGTTCAGGGGTAAAAATACACGACCAACAATTGACTGATCTGGACTATGCGGATGATATTGCCTTATTTGCCGAATCGCCTCCAGAAGCACAGAAGATGCTGGACCAACTCAAATCTGCAGCTGAAAAAATTGGCTTAATCATAAACACGTCCAAGACTATTTGCCTCGCACACAAGATTCCCGATCCTGGCCTACTGCTCAATACTCAAACTTTAAAATGTGTTGAAACATTTACGTATCTTGGTGCAAAGATATCGTCCAGTAGGTTTATCGATACCGAAGACATAAACCATCGATTAGCAAGAGCCTCAACAACATTCGCAAAATTATACTTTCGACTGTGGTCGTCCCAACAAATATCCAGGCCCACAAAAATGAAAATATTTAATGCTTTGATCATACCAATACTCCTCTATTCATCTGAATCATGGACCTTTACAAAAGCTCAACTACAAAAATTGGAGGTGTTCCAAATGCGATGCCTACGCACCATAAGCGGGCTCAGTCTACATGATCGGAAAACAAATGACTATATACGGAAACTGTGCCTGAACCAACCAACCATCGAAACACTTGTAAGGCGCAACCGAATGCGATGGGCAGGGCACGTTTGGAGAATGAACAGCAACTCCTGGCCCAAAATAACCATTGAAGCACCCGTGCCAAAAACCTGGAAGGTGCATAAGAACGCCCCACGGAAAACATGGATGAAGCTGATTGAAGAAGACCTCTCGCGAATCCATTTTACCATACGAGATGGCAAAACTGCCGCTCAAAATCGCAAACAATGGGTGGCGATGGTTCGGGATGCATGCGACTCTACAGCGAAGGGATTGGCGATGCCGTACCGACGCTAAAGACTTAAATCAAATCAAAATCAACATCAGCTGATGAGTGAGTCTCTGAGATGCCGAAAAGGGACTATATTTAACAATAGTAAATTTAGAAACAAATACAATCGAATAACTTTTATATATCTCTTACTTATACATTTTCGGATATTTATTTCCATATGTCTATTTGATACTCTGTTATATCCCTATATTTTTGTATACATGATAGGCTATGTAAAAAATTAGAGGAAAAGTTTGTCATATATATACCTATACTCATGTGTAATAAAAAATATAATGTGGAGAATACTAAATATGTACTTTATAATTACTCTTAAATTGACTGTATGGAAATGTATGAATTTAACTATAGATCTTGAGACATAGTTTAGATATAATTAAATGTTAGGATTTTTATAAGATTTATAATATAATTTATAATATTTAATAATATCTAAGGTAAATGTTTGTAAGGTGTTTCTAGATTCAAATTACCTATAGATTTATGCTTGTATTTAGAACTATTAGATTACATAGAGGTTTTGCCGAACAACTGGACTAACCATAACCACTTAAAAATACAATGGAAGGGACAAAGAAAAAGGGAGAGATGAACATTAAACCAGAGGATTCTAAAAGAAAAATCATATGTGCAAATGATGGCAAAAGAACTCAAATTATTTTTTAGGGAAAATCGGAAAGAACAAACAATGCTACAAAATTATGGGACACAACTAAAACGCATATCCGGGGTTTAACAATAACCTATGTGGCGTGGAGAAGAAGATCACCAAATGGCACTCCAGAAAAAATTCAAAGAATTGGAATGTACCCTACAGGAAGAACCAAAAAATAATAAAATTAAAGAAGAAAGAGATCTAGTGAAACTTAAAATCAATTTAATGCTACAAGAAGAAATGACATGAAACCTTAGAATGACAAAACAAAATTTCTTTTAAAACGCTAATAAACCAGGGAGATGGTTCTATAAATTGAAGAAAGAGAAAAAATTAATACAACAACTACAGGATGAGAAGGGGAATCTTCATTACCAGTCAGAGGGGAAGAAAAATCATCCAAAACTTTTTCTAAAAAATTATATAACCAAGAGGGCGTATTAGAAGAAAATATTAAACAATACTTAAAAGAGAGGGGTTTGCCGACAATATCAGATGAAACTTGGGAAATGCTAAATGATAAAATAATGATGACGGAAATGAAGGAGGCAATTAAAAAACAAAATAATAATAAAACCCAAGACCAGATGGCATTCCAGCAGAATTATACAAAAAAATTCAACTGTCAGCATTCCAAATATCATGCAGAATTAAATCAGAGTCCAAGGAAGAGCTATTCTTAAAGTTCCAATTTAATAAGACAGACATGTTGGCACAAACTGGAATCCCAAATCTAAAAGCTTCCTGGGATTCCACCAAGTTGAAAGTTCATGATCTTATCCCCACACCCATCACATGGTCCAATCTTCTTCGGCCACGCTGGCATCTCCACCCAGCTGGTTCCAGTTAGGTGCAGAGGTGCAGAGACAAAAGATAACCTTGGGTTCTAGAAAGGAATGACAACAACACATTCCACAATTCTACTCCTTTCTATTCCCCCTCCCAATTACTACACTAATGAAACAGCATAATGAAATAATAGGGAGTGTGGCAGGCCAAAGATCCTAAAAAGGAATATGACTGCAGGCCTGACATCAACAGCCACTTGAGGGACCAATGTTGGAACTGAATAATGAAGCGCTAGAGCAAGCTGGATTAACAAATTCATGGATTGAGGCATCTATAACATTAATTCCAAAGGGTACTGACAATCAGCAGTTCAAAAACTATAGACCAATTTCATTACTAAATGCCAACCATAAAATATTTGTCACGATTATAGCGTAAAGGTTAAAAAAATATTAAATGAAATTATTCACCCTGACCAAAATGCATTTCTTCCAAAACAACTATTAAAAAACAATGCAAGAATGATAATGAAAATATTAGAATACTATGAAAAATCTGAGAAACAGACAGAGTTGATATTTGTGGATGCACAAAAAGTGTTCAGTAACTTAAATTGGCAGTTTCTTACCCAATTAATCACAATGAAATTTGGAGAAAAGTTTATGGGGATGATGAAGGCTCTACTCAAATAGGAAAAATAATAATAGTAAATGGGAAATTAACAGAGAAATTTAATATAGCCAAAGTGGTTAGACAAGGATGCCTACTATTTCCCCTTCTATTTATCCTATCATTAGAAGTATTGTTGATACAAATTAGTCAAAAATGTGAAATAAAAGGATTAAGAATAAAAAAAGAAGAATATAAAATACAGGCATTTGCAGATGACCTGGTTTTCATCATAGAGGACAGTACTAATGCAAGAAATAGAGGAATTTGGTAAAGTGGCAGGATTAAAAATAAAGAAAGAGAAGACAAAGGGAATAACTAAAAACCTTACACATAATCAGAAAGAGAAATTGGAGAGGAAATTGGGAATTCAGAAAAAAAGACAACTATATTAAACTACCACAACAAATAAAAAAATTTTTGGAAAATTGGGCCAAATTACAGTGAGATATTGGATGAGCAAGGGAAACTTAAACCGAACCAACACCTAAAATCTCAAGGAATAGAAATAGACTGGTACATAAATATCCAGGCAAGGTACAAAAAGACTTAGAACCATACAGCTTTCAAAGAGAACAACAAGAACAGGATAAAATATTATTGGGGACAGAAGAAAAAATGATAACTAAAGTATACAACTGCGGCTTTTACACGCTTCTGATGGGCCGCTCATGCTTGTAGCCGAATGAGAAGAAAAAACACCGGACAAATCCTTCTTGTGATAAGCTCTGGCCCCGAGCAATGCCCGGGAGGCTTTTTTATTAGTCCCAAACAAAGAAAAGGTGTATACAAAATTACATCAACAGGCACATGACTAAATAGTCCAATGATAATATGCAGTGTGGCAAAAAGCTTCGTCTCTGGGCAAAAGAGTGAGGTGAGTGGCAAGGGGGGCTGCTTCTTCCCTGGGCAGGAGAAGAGAGATAAGGAATAGGGAGGGGGGAGTGAGGAAAGTGAGCAGCTCGCATTCCTGCCTTTGAAATGCTAACTGCTAGATAGATGCTGGTACAGAAAGGCACACTAATTAATAGGAAGACTTACGTATTGCTAACAAGAATGTTTTTGTTAGCATCCATCTCTGGGCCTGTGTTTTCCAGACAGCCTTAGCCGTCCTATACACAGAAGTGGTAATGGATCTCAACATCTCCTCATTTTTGTTTTAAAATGAGAAGGAGGAAAGCAAACATATCAAAATGCAGATTCTTCATCATCACTGGTTATAGCAAACACCTTTACAAACAAATTGTTGTCCAACTCATGGTCGTTCTCAGCGTCCAGAAGGGACTTAGTTTCGTGGATAAGCACGTTCTTCCTAGCTGAGGAAAAAAGGCCTTTGAATAGCTGAAAGAGGGAGGGTAGGCATTGAATGCAGCAGCAAAGTGACACAAGCACTACTATAATACATATAATGGAGGAAAAAATGCTTCTTAACCAGGAGCCATCCGGTAGCCAGGACCACAGACCATCCCACCAGGCTGGCAGGACGTCTTCTCGAATCTGGGAAGCCAACTCCTTTAAGGAACTGATCTGATGCTTAACCAATTGAGAGGTGTCTGACAGGTTAAAACAACACATGTTTTTGACAGATTCACAGCCTAGATCAGTGATGGCGAACCTATGACACGCGTGTCAGTGCTGACACGCGTAGCCATTTGGGGTGACACGCACAGGATTTCATGCGATTCATCCTCGGCTCCTGCACGGCCGCCAAGGATGAAAGAATCTGTGCTGGAGGAACGGGGGGGGGACGTGTGATCTCCCCCGCCCACACTCACTTACTGTATCGCCACCGCCCCTTTCTGAGCGCAGGGGCTGCTGGTAAGGCGTGCCGTGCGCACACACGTCATCAGCGCGGCGAGGGAGGACCCGCAGGAGAGGAGCGTGGGAACAGTGCGCGCCTCTCTCCAGTCAGGCCGGCACAGAGAGTCTACTCCTGGGACTGTCGGTTACGACCGCACCACAGCAGGGAACAGCGGAGTGCCAACGGGAACTGTGAGCGCCATTTTTGTAGTTTAAACTATAAATTGCGCAAAATTATGTTTTTGTCGAAGTGACACACAAAGCGAGTTATGCTCGATTTTTTGCCGATTTTTGACACACCACGCCAAAAAGGTTGCCCATCACTGGCCTAGATGATGTACCAGTAACAGAAAATCAATGGCAGCACGATTGTCTAAGACAGCATGTCTGATCTCTGCCTGTTCCATATTCAAGGCAGCTATGGCTGTAGATGTGATGTTTATAGTTTTTGCAAGGGAACAGGCAATGCGATGGGCTGTCCTGTGATTATGCATTGCTAATGCCGGAACACCAACTATAGAGATAGCAAGGGAAAGATATTCAGCCTCGTTAAAAAGATTAATTGAGCTGTCACATGTTTCATCAAGGACTACCGACCTCTGTGGTCGTGGAGTGAGGTCCTGTTTGGTTGGTAGAACCGCAGTAAGGCGACTCAGACAGCAACGTGTATCTGATAGATTAGCAGGTATGTAATTAAAAGTTTTTTGACCACATGTGAAAAACCAACCAGCAGGAAGCAGAACGTGAGCCCAATTGTAGGAAATGTTCTCATAGGTGGAACAGTTGGCAGGAAAGATTCCCGTGGGCATACAGGATTGTGTGAGAGAAGCAGTACAATTTTGAATGCGTGCACATGTAACGTTGGGTCCACTAGCTACAAAGGGTGTGGTGAGAGACATGGCATCAGCTGGGAGCCGTCTTGTGAAAGGGCCCCACACCATAGAGTCACCGTAATTAACTTCCTTTCTTTTTTTTAAACATTGCTAGCTGGGTGTCTTTTAAAATAACAGAAAGAGGCATGCAAACTGGTATTAAACAATTCCCTAATAACATGTTCAGGTCCACAGCTTCGCTTAGGCAAAAATTGGATACGTTTGCCTGTTCTGCCAAACGCATCCACAGGTTGTATGTCATTCGAGTGTGCAGACCGTGAGAAGCAGCTGACCTTTTCACCCTGTGTGTGAGAGATCTAGTAGGTACATATAATGGTTCCTGTAACTTGTAAAAGGCACGATGGGAAATTTCACAGCGTATTAAAAATGCAAGCAATACTAAAACTATGCCACACAGTGAAAAAATAACATAATGATATGAGAAAGTTCTAAAACTAAAAGGTTTCATACACTCCTGCCACCGCGACAGGGGATAACCTAGAGGTCTTCTTCGAAATAAGGGACATCCTTCTGGTGGCGAATACGGTGGAGGGTGTCCTTCCCCGTTTTCCTGGTCGGGGCAGGAAACAGCCTCTGTGTTCTCATATGGTGGAGGGTGTCCTGGCCTGTTTTCCAGGTCAGGCCAGGAGGCAACCTCCACAAGCTGTACCTCATTTGGGGACTGACGGATGATCGCCATCCCTGGAAGTGTGTGGTGGTGATTTAGGAAGAAAAGGTCTTACGTGTCTTCCTGGCACCCAGAGCACCTTGTCTTTTAGCTGGATGGCAGCGTAGCCCCGTCCCCAAGTGATCAGGTCAGCAGGTCCTCGCCACGTCAGGTCAGGCAGGCAGCGATAGTAGACAGGTGGACGGGGGGTGTCTGCAGTAGGTGGAGCTGCAAAATGACGAGTCGCTGCTGAGGATGGTGGGCTGCCGGTAAGATTTAAAAAATTCAGGGTATAAAGGCAGAGGTTAAGCGTGTCTTGCACTGCTGGGAGGCCAGGGGGCATTTTTCCCCTATTGCCAATATATCTGTCCAGGGCATGTTTTAATGTCTGGTTGGCGCGCTCAGCCAACGCCTGACCCTGGCTGTTATAAGGAATGCCAAATTTATGTACAATGCCCCATTGGTTACAAAAGGCAGCGAAGGCTGCACTTGTGTAAGAAGGGCCATTGCCTGTTTTTAATTCTTTTGGGCGTCCCAGCGATGCAAAGGTCCGAATACAATGATTAATAACATGTTTGGTGGCTTCGCCCCTTTGGGGGGATGCCATAATGTAGCCTGAATACGTGTCAATGGAAACATGTAAATATTTCCAAGGGGCAAATGAAAAATATTGGGTAATATCCATTTGCCAGATTTGGCAACACTCTGTCCCCCTGGGGTTTACCCCCATAGGGAGAGAGTTTGCATGCTGGCTACAAGAAGGGCACTGCTGAATAATAGCAGAAGCCTCATTTGCAGTAATGCCAAATTGTTTCATGAGCGCTTTCTTGTTCTGATGAAAGTAAGAATGACTCTCCCATGGCGTGGGAGCTGTCAAAGTTAAAAGAGAAGAAGAGTTGGCAGCAGCCGCTGCCGCAGTGTCGGCCACATCATTGCCTTCCTGGAGAGGCCCAGGGAAGGGCTGATGGCTTCGAATGTGGGAAACATGAAAAAAGTGGGTGCGGGCAGAAATTAACTTCTGCAAAGATAAAAAGAGCGAGAGTAATTGTGGTTCCAATGAGGGAGAAAGATAGGCCTCATAAATTGATTTCACAATCTGAGTTACATAGAGGCTATCCAAAATCAAGTTAAAGGGTGTATTTGGAAAAGTTGAAAAAGCCAAAATAGAGGCAGCAAGCTCCGCACGCTGAGCAGAAGTCTGCGGGGGGGGGGGTGATTTTTGTGCACCACTGACCATTCTCCTGCCAGGCACAAGCACCATAGGTTTTGCTTCCGTCAGCAAAAATAGTCATGGCCTGAGGAAGCGGGAGGGGGGAATATGGAGTGTGCCATTGCAAGGGAACAGTTTTCAAAAGAGCCAATCTTGGGTCAGGGGGTGCATGGCAAGAAATCTCACCTGGCCAGTCAGCGAGTGCAAATTGAAGGTTTTCCGAATTAACAAATAAGGTCTCCCAAGTTGATAAAGAACAAGGGACAAAAATCGTGGAAGGTTCAATTCCAGCCAACAATTTTGTTCTGACACGGGCTTTTGTAATTAGAGCTGCAAAAAGTGCAGGTTTCTGAGAAATTGTGGATTTTGGGGTGTGAGACAAATGTACCCATTCAATAATTAATAATTTTGAAGTTTTTTGTACCACGGCTCCTGTTGGGAGCCCAAGAGTGTTACATATAATAAAAGCTAAGGGAGTGTCATCCTGAAAACGATCCACCCAAATTTGAGAAAGGGCCTCATTTACCTCTTTTAAAACTTGCTGATGTGTTTCATCTAATTTAATAACATCTGCAGGGTTTTTGCCCATTGTTAATGCAGAAAACAATGGAGCCAATTGAGGGGTTGTGAGCCCCATATATGGGCGTGCCCAATTAATGGAGCCCAAATATTGCTGTAACTGTACTAATGTGGGAGTGTGTGGCAAGTCCAATTTTGGCATTGCAGGTGCAGCATGAGAGGCCAAAAGCTTATGACCCAGATACGAAAAAGGTTGTGCTGTTTGAACCTTTTCTGGAGCTATGTGCAGGCCATTTTTATGGAGAAGATTAGTCAAAAAAGGTAATGTTGCTAAAACCGTGCCTGGGGGCCCACATGCTGCTACCAAGATGTCATCCATATAGTGGTAAATTAAAAAGTGAGGATGTGCCGTCCGATACGGCTGCAAAGTTTTGTCTACAAAATATTGACACATGGTGGGGCTGTTGAGCATTCTCTGAGGCAGGACTGTCCATTGAAAGCGAGAAGCAGGTTTGGAGTTGTTAAATTCTGGGACAGTAAAAGCAAACAGTTTGCGATCTTTTTCATGGAGTGATATAGAAAAAAAGGCATCTTTTAAATCAATAATCATGAGATTTACCAGATTTCTTTTTTATAACAAACACTGGGGTAATGTAAGGGCTGTGGGATATCTCTTTCCTCTTCCTCTCTTCTCTCTCTGTCTCTCTCATACTCTTTCTCTTTGTCTCTTTCAGTCTCTGTCACTCTTTTTTCTTTCTTCCTCTCTCCCACTCTTTTATCACTTTCTCTTCACTCTCTTTTCCATTCTTCAGTCACTTTCTCTGTTACTCTCTACTGCCCAACTTGTCCCCATAATTTATCTACTTTCCTAGTTTCCTTACTGGAGCCCTTGCTCCCTCAAACAAACACACACACACACACTCATGCACGCACAAAAGCATTTTTCTCCATTCCAATTCAGATCCTATAAATCAATTGCTCTTTGAAGCATCTGTGAAAAAGATTCAGGTGCTCAGGCATGAAAATATCATCAAAGCAACAGAAAAGAAATCAGAAGAGTCAGTAAGAAAGGGAGAACTCCTTGAGACATGAAATTACGATGAGGAAAGACCAAAAGAGGCATTGTAGGGGGTAATGGAAGAGAGGTAGCCAGGATGACCGGAAGAAAGTAAGAAGATTGAAATAAGAAGGAAGATAAGAAGCAGCCTTTTTTGTGAGGCTGGCTTAGTTTCCTGACTATGAGTCAGGTTGGAAAGCAGGCAGAAGCTTCCTCTAAAGGGATGTAATGCCGGGGAGCTTCAAAGGCTGAGGGTGACAAAGGCATGCATATAAGGGAAGAGAAAGCCTTGGATTCAAAGTGTGAATTTAGTGAAGAGGTTTCCAAATATGGCAGGGGGGGGGTCCGGTCCCCCCATCATGGCCTTTTCATGAACTTTTAAGCATTCCATGACGATCTGCCAAGTGGAGAGTATTTTCGCTGGTGCCCTTGGAGGCTGGTGAAAATACTTCCCTAATTTTTCCCAAATGGTTGTTCGAATTGAGCCCTTCTCAGGATAGGTGGGACAAATTTGATAAATGTACCTGAGAAAATTAAGATCTTTTTTTGAAGGGATGGGGAGAAAGTTCCCATTGTTTTTTAAGATTAATATTGAGGATTTGGACAATTCTCTAAGTTCGAAAAGGTGTGCAACCTGAGGCTTAGAGAATCCTGCCCCCATTACTCACGAGTCTGGGAGGATGCTCCGTCTGCGACGGCCGGTCCTGGTATGCAAGAGGCGTTCCTTCGCCGGTGAGCAAGAGGACTCCAAATTGGGACGGATGCAGCGACGTGCTTGATCAGCAAGATCACGTCGGAGGTCACCAGTTGCGGCTTTTACACGCTTCTGATGGGCCGCTCATGCTTGTAGTCGAATGAGAAGAAAAAACACCGGACAAATCCTTCTTGTGATAAGCTCTGGCCCCGAGCAATGCCCGGGAGGCTTTTTTATTAGTCCCAAACAAAGAAAAGGTGTATACAAAATTACATCAACAGGCACATGACTAAATAGTCCAATGATAATATGCAGCGTGGCAAAAAGCTTCGTCTCTGGGCAAAAGAGTGAGGTGAGTGGCAAGGGGGGCTGCTTCTTCCCTGGGCAGGAGAAGAGAGATAAGGAATAGGGAGGGGGGAGTGAGGAAAGTGAGCAGCTCGCATTCCTGCCTTTGAAATGCTAACTGCTAGATAGATGCTGGTACAGAAAGGCACACTAATTAATAGGAAGACTTACGTATTGCTAACAAGAATGTTTTTGTTAGCATCCATCTCTGGGCCTGTGTTTTCCAGACAGCCTTAGCCGTCCTATACACAGAAGTGGTAATGGATCTCAACATACAACTCTTTCTTAAAATTTACAATGGAAGACTCTGAAAGAGACTGTTAATTTGGGCCAAAAATTTGGGATATAACATTGAATTAGAACATTGGGAAAAATTATGGGAGTAAAATTATAAATTAACGATGTTGGCAGCCTATCAGGAAAACATGTACAAAATGTCTTATCATTGGCAAAATGATTGGCCAAAATGTTTCCAAATAGATCGGCAAACTGTTGAAGATGCAATCATGAACAAGGGACATTCTACCATATGTGGTGAACCTGCCCAAAAACTAAGAAATATTGGATGAAAATTAAAAAATGGTTAGAAGAAATTACGGAACAAAAAATAGAGATGAAACCAAAACTGTTTCTACTGGGGATTATAAAGGGAAACCTAAGCAAAGAAATTCAATATATCATACTCCATAACCGCAGCTAGAATTACTTTTGCTCAGAATTGGAAACAAGAAAACGTTCCTTCGAACACAATGATAATATAAAAGGTGCAGAAATAGAGAAATTAAACTTGGAATTAAAAGATAAAGAGGAAACAGAATACTATAAGATCTGGAATAGGTGGTATAATTGGCTAGAAACTAGATACAAAATTAATACATAAAGAATACCTAGGAACAATAGTAAAGTGAAAAACTATATATACCTGTAAACATAGCAAATAACGTTAAAAGTTAAAGGTGTGTGTGTGCGCGCGCGTACACACAGACATATGTAATGTATAATATGTAATGTATAAAAGACCAGAAAACTGAAAAAACTGTAAATAAAATGGATATCAATATTGGAACACTGCAAAGATTGGAAATGTTGTTTTAAAGTTTAAAAAAGTTGAATAAAAATATTTAAAACAATAATAATAAAAACAATGAGCTTTCTGCTAAAAAAAATAAGTCTGCCAAAGTCTTTCATGATAAGGCTGATAAGCACCCACCTTTATCTCCCTTGAAACACTGCCAAAGACCTAATTGCCAATTAGCTTTGCAAGGCCACATGGAGCACAGAGTCAAAACGGAGCTTCAGAATTAAATTAAATTGAACAGAACAAAGTTGCTTCCTGCAACAGTTCATATGCCTTTGCTCCTCCTTTATGTCTTATGGGATGGGCCAATCATCTCTAAGCCTTACTCCTGAGTTGCCCCTTTTGTCTTAACTGTTCTTGCCTTCTGGCAGCTCTGTGCATGCGCACATGGGGAATAGGCTCCCCCTTTTTCTCTTCTTCGCTAATGTCCAACTCTGGAGGCTCCAGTGGCAGCACATAATTCCCAGGTGGCCCTGGCCCCTTCTGCCTCTGATGCAGAGCCCTCGTCCAAACCTTCACCAATCTCCAGGACTGGCCCATGATCCTCCCCAACCTCCTCACTGTCCGACTCTGCTGCCAGGTCCTCAGGATGCCAGCGGACCACAACATAGAAAAGGTGGAAGAACTAAATATTTTAAGACAGAGCCTTGATAAGGTATGTGTAATAAAGTTAACTGCTGCCATTGGTTTTATTTAATTTTATTAAGGTGCATTTTCAGAGATAAACTGATAAGGATGAGACAAAGGAGGAAGTGACGTTTATGGACTATAGACTGTAAAACTCTTAAAAAGACCTCTTTTTGGATTGTCAGATGTCAAAACATAGTAAAAGTGTGGAAAGTGTCTGGCAAAGACCCAAAGTAGGCCTTAGACCTTCAGAGTTATTCCTGATTCAAGTGGAAAAAGCCTTAGAGATGGAAGCAAGGAAAAAAATCGCCTGAGAAATCACTGACAAATTTGATATTGTCTTACAAGAGTTAAGAGAAATGAAGAAAAATATAAAGGAGGATTTGAAGCAAATAAATGACAAAAAGGATAGTATGGATGTAAGATTTGGTGAAACTAAGTCAGGATATGATACAAAATATTATAGAAGTGAAGACTCAGATTGGAGAACATGATAGGTGTTAAAAAGCCAGATGACTATGATGTGTCAGGTGAAAAAGGATTTGACCAAGATATAGGACTGTCAACGCCACTCAAATTTACAGATATGTGGATATCTGGAGAAAAGTGAAGAAAATGAAGCAAAGTTGATCCAACAAGTATTGGACTGGGCTACCTTGATCCTCCCAGATGTCCCCTTTACAAGATATGATATTTGATGTAATACATAGAGTTGGCCCAAAAATAAGGTGACCAGATTTTAACATTGGTAAAGCGGGACACCTGGACTGGGGGGGGGGGGGGTCTTGTTTAAAAATTTAAAAAAAATTGGGACTTTTTAAAAACGCCGCAGGACACGGGACAAATTGTTAAAAATCGGGACTGTTCCACCAAAAGCAGGGCATCTGGTCATCTTACCCAAAAAGGTTGGGAAGAAAATTGCCAAGAGACATTGTGATATGATTCTGATCTTATGCAAGAAAAGAACAATTGATGCATAAATTGCAAAATATGACGTTGATAGTGTTTGGGGGGTCAGATACAAGTTTTTCCAGATTTAGGTAGCAAGACTTTACAATGGAGGAGAGAGATGCATATAAAAATATAATTGCTATATATGTATACTTTTTTCTTTCAAAAAAAGGAGGAGGAGGATATATGTTAAAATTAAAGATGTTTATTGAAATGAAATTATAAATACTATCAACATAAAATGGAGCCCACTCAAAGACTGAAATACACCTTGTAAATGAGATGAAGAATGTGAAAGAGAGGAGAGAGGGAAGAGAAAGAAGAGAGGGTTAGGAGAGAGGGAAGAGGGAGGAAGTGGAGGAGAGAAAGAAGGAGTGGAAAGAGGAGAAGGAGAGAGGAAGGGGATGTAAAGAAAAGAAGGATGACAGAGGGAAGAAAGGAGGTAGAGAGGAGGAGAGAGGGAGAAGAAAGTGATTGATAGGGTACAAATATGGTGTATGAAGAGCAGAAGAGCTAATAATAGTGTCAGTGTTCCAAGTATCATGTAGAATTAAATCAGAGTCCAAGGCAAAACGATCCTTAAAGTTCCAATTTAATAAATCAGACATTTTAGCACATCTGTGTAATCCCAATTCTAAAGAGCTTCCTGGGATTCACCCAGTTAAAAGTTCATGATCTTGTCCCCACGCCCACAAATCCATCACATGGTCCAATCTTCTTCTTCCATGCTGTCATCTCCACCCAGCTGCTTCCGGTCAGGTGTAAAAGTGCGGAGACAAAAGATGACCGTGGTCTTCTAGAAAAGAATGACAACAACACATTCCACAATCCTACTCCTGTCTATTCCCCCCTCCCATCAACTATACTAATGAAACAGCTGGCAACCCCCTCGTACCTGCAGACAGCTACAAAGCTTCCTAGGGTTTTCAAACTTCTATAGGCAATTCATCCCCTCCTTCGTGAAGATTGCCAAACCCATGACACACCTCTTAAAGACAGGGAACCCAGGAACAAAACCCTGCCTGGGACAACCTCTACAATGGGACCTAACATGCCAAAAGGCATTCAAGACACTAAAAGAAATGTTTGCAAAGGAACCGGTGCTGAAGCATCCTGACCCAGATCAACCGTTCGTGATCCAAGCAGATGCCAGTGACATAGCATTGGGAGCGGTGCTACTCCAAAGAAACAACCAAAGAAACTTACAACCCTGTGTCTACACCTCCCGCAAGCTCACAGACACAGAGAGATTATGGGCCGCATGGGAAAAGGAGGCTTTTGCAGTGAGATGGGGATTGCTAACCTGGAGACACCTGTTGGAAGGGAGCCAGAAACCGTTCAAAGTCTGGACTGACCACAAAAATCTGGAAGCTCTCAGGACCCCGTGAAAACTATCACCCAAACAAGTCAAGGGCTTAATATTTCAACTGCTTTGACTTCGTACTAAAGCACATTCCAGGGTAGAGGAACTTTCTAGCTGACACCCTCTTCCACATACCCCAGTGCAAATGTGAATGGGAACAGGTGGGGGATGCCATCATTCCCTCTACCCAAATAGCTGGCCAAATGACCACCAGACGACAACACTGTGACCGGCATGACCAACCAGCAGGCAACCTAATCACGAGACTCAAAACTGAACTGCTAGCAGTTCCGAAACAACCAACACATCTTGACAAAAAGAGATGACCTTGTATGGAAGAGGATGAAACTCTACATCCTGGAATCCCTACGCACCCTAATTTTCCAGAGGAGCTATCACACCAAATTGGCAGGCCACTTTGGATTCCTAAAGATGTTACACTTAGCCCGGAGGCCATTCTGGTGGCCTGAAATAAAGAAACATGTGGACAGTTATGTGAAAAATTGCACCATCTGCGCCACAATGAAGAGACGACTGGGAAACCTCCCTGGACTGCTGAAACCAGTAACAGAGCCAATGAGGCCATGGTAGGAAATCACAATGGACTTTATAGTAGAGTTGCCAAAAAGTGGGGGAAACACAATGATTTGGACTGTAATAGACCTGTTTTCCAAAGACTTCATACCCTGCAGTGGACTACTTTCAGCTCACAAGCCAGCCAAACTGTTCCTGAAGCACATCTACCTCCTGCATGGAGTACCTCAAAGAATTATCTTGGACAGAGGGGTCCAGTTCACAGCTAAGTTCTGGAGGGAGTTCCTGTGGTCCATTGGGTCATCCTAGGGCCTTAGCTTGGCTTTTCACCTGAGCACCAATGTGGGGGGCAGAGAGATTGAACGTTATGGTGCTATGTGAACTATCAGCAGCCAAATTGGGCAGACCCTCTCTTTTGCTGAGGTCGCGTACTATAATGCTGTTCACAGCAGCACAGGACTAACACCATTCAAGTTAGTGAGCGGCATAGACTTCATCCCAATGCCTGAGTATCCAAGGGATCCCCCTTCCTCAGTCAGCTTGACTGACTGGATGTCAATGCTAAAAGCAACCTAGGAGACTATAAAAAAAGTGCTAGCTAAAGCAGTGCAAACCTATAAGAAACAGGCAGCTAAACACTGAGCTCCACAATGACCATTCTTGGTGGGAGAGAAGGTTTACCTCTCCACGAAATATTTGAAGTTAAGACTCCTTAGCAAGAGACTTCCTGCAGTGACATCACTTTGGAGCGGGCGAAGGAATGGTGGCTCCACTAGCTTTGCTTGAGTTTCTGTGGTGAAGATCCTGAAAAAGGACAAAGTTGAACCTGGAGGGATCAACAGGAGAGAGGGGGAGCTCCGGTGACGGAGAGGAGGCAAACAACTTCCCTACCAGATGAGAGAAAACCGCTTGGAATCACTGGAGAAGAAATTGGTGTCCATGGCCGATTCTTGGTGGTGACAGCTGCATGTGAGGGAGAGAAACTAGCAACACAGCAGCATTGGTGTGAATATTTAAAACAACTAGAATTTGAGCTAGAATTTCAAAGCTTTGAATTGAGCTGGATACAGCTCAATATCGGCAGCTATAAGGAAGAAGGAAAAGCATGTGGTTTCCTGTAGCAATAGAATGGCTTGGAGTGACTTGAGAACATAACAGAATAAGGAGAGGAGGAGAGGACTGTTGGAGCAATTTGGGCAATAAACAGAAATTGGAGCCAGACAAGACAGTGACAACAGTGAAGAAAAAACAGCTAAATCTTTTTTCAATGACTCTACATCATGTTGGATGGCAATTAATTGTTCAAATATTGAAACCACCGTTTGCGCTGTGAGAAGGCATTGCTTTGCCATAAACTCGGTTGAATTTTCCCAGGGTAAACTCTCCATACTCTGAATTATCTGGTTGTTCTTTGCCTTTTTAGTCTTTAACTTAGACTCCATAAAGGAAGTTGTTGGTCTAGTTGTTTGTGATAAGAGCTGGCATTCATTTTGTTCCCCCTCCACCAGATCGGAGAAGTCTAGTAAATGCTGATTTGCCATATCTTTTTGCCGGTCCTGTTCTAATCTCTCCAGATTGTTGGAGATGGGGGGGTGGGTTAGTTTTACTTACAGATATCTTGCCAACAAAGAGCTCCTCAATTCTTGGCTGTTTTGCTGTCTTCACTGGAGGGAAAGATCCTGGGCTGGTGCCATGGCGTTTCTTTCTTTTTCCCATGCTTATTTAATTCTTCAGCAGCAATAAAAGTTTTTGTTTGTATTATGTTCTACGCTGTTATCTCCACCAAAAAATGTTAATTAAATAAAAAAGAATTGAGTAGGAGTATTAAAAATTGATAAAATAAAATAAAACCGGGAGGCACTACTGCAAATATGCTCCAGCTGCACCGGCTGCAGCTCCGCCCCCCTCCCCCCAAACAGTGAAGAAGAAGAGATAATTATTTTGGATCACTTGAGAGAAAGCTGGGGATAGAAAAGCAAACATCGGACTTCTGACGAGGGAAAAAAAGCCTATACGAAAGAAGAGTAACACTGCCATCTAGTGGAGAGAGAAATAAGAACTGAATAACAAAACTGGACAATCTGGTTGATGCAATTTATGAAAAATTGATAAAACAATTTTGTGGTCTCTGAAATCGGATTTAAAAAAATTAAAGGAGAACATTGAAAGAAGAAATATAAATGTAAACTGATCTGTGGTGAAATAAAATATTGTTGAATTGTATTGAACCATATTATATTTGGAAGAGAGAGTATAGAGGATATATGAACTATTGGTGATACTTTGAAATTATTAATGTTATAAATAGATGACATAATATTATATAAGAATTAAAATTAAAGATTTATTAGCCTAAACATATTGCATACCTTGAGAATATAAAGAAAAAAATAGTAATATAGTGTTTAAGTGGGGGTGATATTTTGTAGCTATTAAAGAGATGATATACTGAATCAAATCAAGAACGTGTTAGGTTAAATATATTGAATATTGCATGAATATTGTGTGGATTGACTTGCATACAAACTTGAATATATAGAAATTAAGTTGTTAGATTGTAGGATTGAATTTTGTTGAATTGAATTGAAATGTACATGGAACAGAGAAAGTTCAAAGATTGAAGGGGCTGGTAAGAGAGTGGAAACAAGTAGTGGCTAGAGAGAAGTATGTTATTGTGGGAAAAAATTGTAAGGAAATTAAAATAAAAAATGACAAGTACAACAACAACAATTAGTAAAATGAATAGGAAGGCAGCATCCAACCCAGCATCAGCAACATCTTCATCCTCAAACCAGCGCACAGTTGAGAGCACACTGGGTCTAGAAAGAGCAAGCTCAACAACAAACCCTCAATGTATGCAAAGACGCATTAGCAATGATAGAAGAAACAATGTTGAAAACACAAGAAACAATTACAAAAAATCATGAAGAAACTAGGAAAAATAATGAAGGAATTAAGCTAGAAATGGGAGAAATGAAGAGTGAGATTAGAAGAATAGATGACAGAATAGGGAAAATACAAAGTGAAATACCAAAAAATGAACAAAAAATTCAAAAAGTAGAAACAAGGGTAGAAAAAACGGAGAAGAGAATAGAGATGGTAGATGAGAAGCTGACTACACTAAACAGACAATTAGGGAGAAAATAGTATTTTTGGAATTAGAAAAATCTGGCTTCTTTCTGAGCTTTCAAAATATACTGGAAGAAAAGGAGGAGGATTTAGGGGAAACAGTTACAGAGATTGTTGTGAACATATTACAAAAAAAAAACAAGAAATGAGAAGGGACATAGTCGAGGTATACCGAATCCACACAAATTACGCCTGGAGACACAGAGTCCAAAAGAAATCCACATACACTTTACTAGAAAATTGGTAAGAGATGAAGTATATAAAAAGTGAGAGAAGAACAAATAACATATAAAGGAAGAGAGATACAAATTCTGAGACAAATTCTGAAAATAGTGAGAAATAGTAACAAAAGAAATAAGAAAAAAAGAATACTACCATTTACCTTTTTTGAAATGGTACAGGAACTGATCCTGAAAGATATATGGAGAGAAAGGAACAAAGGAAACAAACAATTTACATATTACTCAAATCCCCACAAATCATGGTCAAGGATAGATATGATTTGGTCAACCCAAGAATTCAGAAGAGATACAGAAGAGATTGAAATAATGATAAACACCTGGGCAGATCACAACCCAATAAAAATAATATAAATAATAGGACGAAAAAAGAAAAAGAAATGGAGAATGAATCAAAAAATATTGAAAGATAAAGAATATGTAAAAATGATAGAAAGGGAATTGAAACTTTTCTACAAGTAAATAAGAAAGAAGAAACATAGTTACAAAACCTAAAGGACACTACAAAAGTTTTTACTAGAGGGTTGACAATAGCATATTTGGCAAGGAAAAACAAAAAAAGAGACAAAAACAAGAAATATTAGAAAAAGAACTTAAAAAATTGGAAATTGACCTGTAAAAAAATCCGTAAGAAGCAAAAATAAAGAAGAAAAAGGAACTAATAAAACACAAATTAAATTTGATGACACAAGAAGAGATGGCCCAAAAAATCAAAATTTCAAAACAAAACTATTTTGAAAATGCGAATAAACTGGGAAGATGGTTAGTGCACAAATTGAAAAAAGAAAAAGAAAAAATAATAATACATCACTTACAAGATGAAAGAGAAAACAGAATACCAGAAAGAGGAAAAAAATATAGTACAGAAATTTTTCAAGAAACTACACAGCAACGAAAACATATTACAAGACAAAATCGAACAATACTTAAATAAAACGAATCTACATTGAAATTGAGGAAGAGAGAAGAGAAATGCTAAACAAAAAATTCACAGTGATGGAATTAAAGGAAGTATTGAAGAGACAAAAAAATAATAAAACACCGGGCCCAGATGGTATACCTGTAGAATTTTATAAAGCCACACAAGAGCAGACAGAAACAGTGATTTTAGACTTATTTAATGAAGCATTTATAGAAATGAAGCTACCAAAATCATGGAGGGAAGCATATATAACATTGATACCCAAAGAAGATTCGAACCATTGAGAAATAAAAAAATTATAGACCAATTTCTTTATTAAATGCAGACTATAAATTTTTTACATCAATAATGGCAGAGTGAATTAAAAAAATATTAAATGAAATCATTCACACAGATCAAAATGGCTTCTTACCAAAATGCCAGTTAAAAAACAACATGAGGATAATTATAAACACACTAGAATATTATGAAGAGAATCCAGGAAAGTAAGTTGCGCTGATCTTTTTAGACACCGAAAAGGCCTTTGATAATTTGAATTGGCATTTCATTATCACACAGTTAAAAATGATGAGATTTGGAGAAAAATTTATAAAAATGATAGAATCAATATATTTGGCTCAGACAGCAAAAGTAATAATAAATAGTGACACTACAGAAGAAATTAAAATATGGAAAGGAGTGAGACAAGGATGTCCATTATCACCTTTATTATTTATATTAACACTGGAAGTTCAATTAACAGAAATTAGAAACAATCAAGAAATAAAGGAATTTAAACCACAGGCATTTGTGGATGATATGGTATTCATATTAGAGGATTTATTAAAATCAGAAATTAAATTAATACAAAAAATAGAGGAATTCGGTAAGGTAGCGGGACTTAAAATTAATAAGAACAAAACAAAGATCATTACGAAGAATTTCACCAAAAAACAAGAGCAAGAATTAGAGGAAAACATGGGAGTGCAAATAGTAAAAAAAGTAAAATATTTAGGAATTTGGCTGACAGGGAAATGCTCAACAATTAAGGAAGATAATTATGATAAAATGATTCAGAAAATTAAGAAAGATTTGGAAAATTGGAGAAAACTACAAATATCACTAATGGGAAGAATAGCCATCGTTAAATGAATATACTACTAAATTTTTTATTTCTATTTAAAGTGGTACCGATTAGCCTAGCGAAAAACTTTTTCATAGATTTAAACAAATTAATTACACATTTTATTTGGTCAGGGAAAAACCCATGAATTAAATTAAAATTGTTACAGGATAGTAGAGAAAGAGGATTTGGACTTCCTGATTGGGAGCTTTATTATCAAGCAGCAGCTCTCACCTAGATAAGGGACTGGATGGATCTAAAAAACAACTGGGCTACTGCAATGCGCTCTACATGGGGCAGCCCTTGAAGAGCATTCGGAGACTTCAGTTCGTCCAGAATGCAGCCGCGCGAGCGATCGTGGGTGCACCTCGGTACACCCACGTTACACCTATCCTCCGCGAGCTGCACTGGTTACCGATTGGTCTTTCTTTTTGAGTCTTTCTGCCAATATTGAGGCAAATATTTTATAATCTGAATTTAGCAGGGAAATTGGTCTATAATTCTTAATTTGCTGTGGGTCAGTGTCCTCCTTTGGCACCAGTGTTATATAAGCTTCTGACCAAATTTTGGGTATCTTCATCTTTAACATGGCATCATTCATAACTTCTAACAATGGGAGATACAACGATTCCTGTAAAGTCTTATAAAATTCCACTGATAGTCCATCTGGACCTGGAACTTTTCCATTGTTTTGTTTTATAAGGACTTCAACTAATTCCATCATCGTTATATTACCTTCTAGCATCATTTCAGTTTCTTTAGTTATCTGGGGTAAATTTGCTTTTTGCACATATTGTTTAACTCTTTCCTCCTCTATCTTCTCTTGTTCATATAATTCTTGTATAATTTTTTCTTCTCTCTGTTTCCATAACACATTTTCCCTTGGTCATCTATTAGTTGCATTATTTTTTTGATTCTCTCTCTTTTTTCAATTTGTACGCTAGCCATATCCCTGGTTTATTTGTATTTTCAAAATAATTCTGTTTAGCATTTCTATTTTTTTGTGCTAATTCCTCCTTTTCCATTAGCCCCATTTTATGTTTAGTTGTGTCCATTCTTACTTTAATATCCTTTTTGTGTGGGGCCTTCTGTAGCTTTTTTTCAAGTCTCTTGTAGTCATCATCCAGTATTTTAAAAGCTTGTCTTTTCTTAATATTTCTTTTTCTTGTATAGTCTATTATCAAGCCTCTGGCATAGGCCTTCATTGTATCCCAGAGATTTTGCATTGATGTGTCCTCTTTTTTCTTTGAAGAAAAATGCCAATTCTTTCTCCATTTTCTGTACAAAATCTTTTCCTTTAATAAAGAGATCTAGATCTTCTCCTTTGTCCTTTCCACTTAATTGTCATTGGATTGTGATCTGCCCAGGTACTTGTTTCTATGTCAATTTCCTGTATATCCCAAATCAATTCCATTGAGATCCATATCATATCTAATCTGGACCATGATAAATGTCTATTTGAGTATAGAAGGTATATTGTCTATTTGTGGGGTTTCTTTCTCTCCATATATCTTTAGTCTATTTCATCAGTCATTTAAAAAAAGGATTTAGGAAGAGTCTTTCTATTTAGTTTTTTGTTTTTTGTGTTTTATTGTCCATATTCTGATCTACAATTCCATTAAAGTCTCCCATCATACAAATATTAACAGTCCAATTCAATTATTTCCATATGTAAATTTTTTTATAAAATTCCTCCTGGCTATCATTAGGAGCATAAATTGCTATTAAAAGTATTTTCTTGTTATTGTCCATAATTTCCACCATTAAGATTCTTCCATCGTCATCTGTGTAGATTTGCTCTGCTGAAATTGTATCCTTAATATACAGAACCACTCCTCTTTTTTTGCATTGTGGCAATGTAGTAAATATTTTCCCTAGTTTAGGTTGTATCAATAATTGTTCCTGTTGTTTTTTAATGTGTACTTCTTGAAGACAAATTATGTCCACTTTTAATTTCTCTAATTTATGAAATGTTTCCCTTCTTTTAATAGCTGAGTTAAGTCCATTTATATTTATTGAAATTAATTTTTTCTCCTCCATGTTTATGTTTTATAGGTAGGGTTTACTGCTCTAGTAGATCTCGGTTCCCATTGTTCTTTAGTATCCCCAGTGCCGCCTACTGCTCCTTCTTCTTTTCCAGTCACAGCCTGGCCATTATCTTGTAGTTCAATTAATGATTCTTCTTTTCCTGTCTCTCTCTCTCTTTCCCTCTAAAGTATTCTGCATAGAATAGTTTTGCTTTATCAATTGAATCTATTCTATGTCTTTGTCCTTGCCATAGAAACATCAAACCTTCTGGGATAAGCCATCTATAATTAACTCCTTTTTTCTGCAGAATTTTAGTCAAAAATTGATATTCTCTTCTTATCTCTCTGTCTTCTTGGTACTTGTTTCAGAATCACAATCTCTTTGTCTTTGTATTTTAATGTTTTGTCTCTTGCCATCTGTAGTATTTGTGTCCTAATTGTTTTCTTAGTAAATCTTATGTGGACTTCTCTTGGGAGCTTTCTCTTCTTCTATGTTTTGGAATCTGAGGTAGGATTCGGATCTGTCAATCTCCCTTCCTAATACTCCACTTTTCTCTTTTTTGACCACACTTAATCTATTATCAATATCACCAATTTTCTTGTCTCTTTGTTCATCTTTTTCTTCATTTTTCTGGAATCTATCTTCAAATTTCATCACATTTGGTGGATGTTCTCAGCTTTTTCATCTGTTTTTTCTGTTCGCTTTTCAATATTTTCTGTTCTTAATTCTATCTTTTGGATCCCTTGCAAAATCATTTGTAGTGTCCCTTCTTTGTCTTTTTCCTGCTGCAACATCGTCTGGATTGATCTTTGCCCTCCAGATGGTGAAGAAGAGGAAGTTGGTATTGACGGGCTGGCTGACAGGATTGGCACTCAATCCTGACAAGACCGAGTGGCTGGTGTGTTTCCCTCCCAAAAATTGGCCGTGTATTCCATCTCTCAGGCTGGGGGTGTGTGAAATTTTACACCCCTCAGACAGGGTTCACAATTTGGGAGTCCTCCTGGACCCACAGCTGACTTTAGAACATCATCTGTCGGCTGTGACCAGGGGGGCATTTGCCCAGGTTCGCCTGGTGCACCAATTGCATCCCTACCTGAACCAGGAGGCTCTCGCAACAGTCACTCATGCCCTTGTGACCTCAAGACTGGACTACTGCAATGCGTTGAAGAGCATTTGGAGACTCCATCTTGTCCAGAATGCAGCTGCGCGGGCGATTGTGGGTGCACCTCGGTACACCCACATTACTATCCTCCGCGAGCTGCACTGGCTGCCTATTGGTCTCCGGATACGCTTCAAGGTGCTAGTCGTCACTTATAAAGCCCTTCATGGTATTGGATCTGGGTACTTGAGAGACCGCCTGCTGCCAATCACCTCCCAAAGACCCATCAGATCCCACAGACTTGGCCTCCTCCGAATTCCATCTGCCGGCCAATGCCGGTTGTCGACCACCCGGAGGAGGGCCTTCTCTGTGGCTGCTCCGGCCCTTTGGAACGAGCTCCCCGCGGAGATCCGGACCCTCACCACCCTCCAGGCTTTCCGTAAAGCCGTTAAAACCTGGCTGTTCTGACAGGCCTAGGGTTGACGAGTTCCCTTCCCCGCTCGAATTGGGTGACTGTTGATCATTTTTAAACCCTCTCTGTATCTTGTCTGTTGGTTGCTTTGTGTTTTGTATTACTCCCTCCCTTGGGTTTGTTAGCCACCCTGAGTCCCTCCGGGGAATAGGGCGGCATATAAATGTAATAAACCTATAACCTATAACCTTTTACTCATTTCCACCAAGTTAATGGGCTTTATTGGCTGGGAAGTACAAAATCTTTGGGTTCTTCTATTCCTTAATCTGTTTATGTGGAGGGGTATTTGTAATCCAAAATGATCCTAAAATAAAAACACCCCCCCCCCAAATGGAGAGAAAAACAGAAATAGGAGAAAAAGGGGGGGAAAAACTTCAGGCTCTTATGAGCCCTAATCCAATTGGTTCCAGATGTTTGCAAAAAGAAAAAAAGAAAAAAGGGAGGGAGGCAAAATTTTTTAGCAGATCAGTCACAATAAAAATAGGAAGAGTAAGAGGGAAAAAAGGGCAGTTATGATCTTCAGATTCTTCTTTAACTTAATCCAATTCAGTATCGTATGAAAACAGAATCAAAAATCCAAAATGAAAAAGGAAGAAAAAAGAGAAAAGAAAAGGAGAGGGGAAAAAAGTTATATCTATCAAAAAGGAAAAAGGAAAGGAGAAGAAACATGGTTGCTGCAAGAAAAATAAAAGGATTGAGCTAAGAGAGAGAAGAAAGAAAAAAAGCAAAAAGCAAAAATACTCTAGGCTTCTGCTGTCAAAAGCCTCTAATTGGCTAAAAATAACTAGATCTGAGGGGGAAGCAATGAAGTGGGAAAAATAAAAAATAAAGGCAAATAGAAAAATCACAGCCATTACTGAGGTTCTCATGCTAAGTTCCAGACAAAGTTGTCAGTTCTCTTTTTCCAAGGTCACAACAAACTTATAGCTTTAAACTGCCAAGCTCCCTTTCAGTCCAGTCTCCATTCACTGATAATATCCCAGGAAAGCACCTGAATAAACAATCTTCACTGCTTTCCCCATTATCAGCTGGCTCAAGGACTTTTTCTCAAAACACACATGCAGAGAAAAGAAAACAATGCTTCAAAGCCTCTAGGTGGAAGTGTTACTTATTTTTAGCACTAGACGCTTCCTCTCCCCCCCCTAAAAAAATCCATAAAGAAAAGGAAAACAATAAAACATTAGAAAAGGAGAGAGAGAGAGAGAGAGAGAGAGAGAGAGAGAGAGAGAGAGAGAGAGAGAGAGAGAGAGAGAGAGAGAGAGGTCTTAGTCAATAAGAAAATGTTTATGCCAGCATTTAAAAGAAAAAAAAAGAAGAGGGAAAAAAAACCCAATTCAGTTTAAAAAATAACAGGCATTATAAAAATCAACAAAAATTCCCACTTTTAAAAGAAAGAAAATAAAAACAATTCGTTTGACTTTCTGGCCAAATCTCACCACTTATCCACTTCAACTTTAACTTTATTTTTAATCTTTTAGGGTGTTCTCTCAGAAGTTAATGAAAAAAAATTCTCACCAAAATGACACACTTCTCTTCTGTTTCTCCCCTGTTTGGGAACTGTCCTGATTTCAGCAGCTATATGGCTGCTTCGCTGTTGCCAGCAAGAAACGTCTACTCCTGGGACAAACAGGGACTTTGTGATATCCCTGAGATCAACAGGATATGCCCCTCTCTATCACCGTCTCTTCGGGACGGTTTAGGTTCAAAAGAACTGTCCAGCGGCAGAGATATCAACATCATGTTGTCTCTGGACGTCAGCTCTGCCCTCCTCTCTACATAACATTCTTAAATTCCCTCTTCCTCCTCTTATTTTACATTAAAATAGTTCCACATATAAAATCTTTTAAAGATATATTTGTATATTAATACTGTTCTATTTCTCCCTTTTTCCCCTCCTTCCTTTAACAGTGTGTCGTCTGGATTATTTAACCTGTGTTCTTTTATTCATATTCCTTTTCTAACCAATGTAAAGTCACCCCAAGTCTTGAAATACACCAATTCCTCTTTATCTTTTATTCTCAGTGTTAACCTATTGATTTCTGTACAGTCTAAAATTTTCTTTATTATCTCTCCTTCTGATGGGATTTTATCTGCTTTCCGGTTTTGTGCAAATATAATTCTAGCTGCTGTTATAACGTGTATAATCAAATATGCATCTTCTTTACCATATTTTTTCTGATAAGATACCCAATTGAAATAACTCTGGTCTCAATTCTATATGTCGGTGTAACATTTTCTCTAACCATGTTTGTATTTTAACCCAATAATTCTTAGCTTCCATGCATGTCCACTACATATGATAATATGATCTCGGTAAGTGATGACATTTCCAACATTTAACAGATTTATCTTTAAACATTTTCGCTAGCTTTTCAGGTGGCATGTGCCATCTGTACAACATTTTATACAAATTTTCCTTATATGCCGTTGCCATTGTTAATTTATAATTTCTTTCCCATAATTGTTGCCATTTTTCTAACTCAATTGTATAACAAAAATTCTTTGCCCATGCTATCATTGTTTCTTTTACTTCTTCATCCTCTAGTCTAATTCTTAGTAACTATATAATTTCTTAATCATTTTCTCATCTGTTCCCATGAGTATCTTATCCAATTCTGAACTTCCCAAGTTAAAACCATACTCTCTAAGATCTTTTTCATATCTTGATTGTGTAATTTGTGCATTTGTGTAAACAACCTATATCAATCCTTTTTTTTCTAGTTTTTTTTCTGTTGTAGTTCTCCCCTTTCTGAAAGAATATCTTTATATCTTATAATATTTCTCATGTTAATAATAGTTGGATGTTTCAAAGTTCCATTGTTGAAAGCCACATTGGAATTTCCAGGTAATGTTTTTCTTTTACCTTTTTCCACACTGTAAATAAACTATTTCTTACGTAATGTCTCTGAAAATAGCCATGTATCCTATTTTCCCCTACGATAAAAATGTGTGCCACCCTAGTTGTATATCATGTCCCTGCAAAGTCAATAACCTTATATTTCTTAATAAAACCCATTCTTTTATCCAAGTTAGCACTGTCACTTGGTAATACAGTTCCCAATTTGGTACTCTAAACCCCCCTCTACTTCTTGCATCTTGTAACATTTTTATATTGGTTCTTGCTTTTTTCCCTTTCCAAATATATTTCCATATTATTTTGTTCAAACTGTCAAAATACTTTTTTTCAAGTTTTATTGGTATTGTTTGGAATAGAAACAAAATTCTTGGTAATATGTTCATCTGAATTACCGCTATTCTTCCCATTAAAGATAACTGTAGATTTCTCCATTTCTCCATGTCTATTTCAATTTGCTTCCTCAATTTATATTAATCTTCCTTAATCATTACAAATCTTGATGTCAATTGTATCCCCTAATATTTCACTTTTTTCACTATCTGGATCTCCAATTTCCCTGTTATTTCCCTTTTCTGTTTTTCTGTTATATTTTTCACCAAGAGTTTTGTTTTATTTTTATTGATTTTTCAATCCTGCTACCTATCCATATTCCTCTATTTATTCCAATAGCTTTGGGCCCGTTTCTACCAGGTCTTCCATAATAAACACTAGGTCATCCACAAAGGCTTGTAAGTTATATTCTTTTTTTAAAATTCTCATTCCTTTTATTTCTTTGTTCTGTCTTATTTTTCTATTCAAAATCTCTAGTGTCAATATGAATAATAATGGGACCCTTGTCTAGTTCCCTTACTGATGGCCACTTTTTCTGTCATATCACCATTTACCATCACTTTTGCCAATTGATCATTGTGAATAGTTTTAACCATATTTGTGGACCCCTCCTCAAAGTCCATCATTTGTAATTGCATTACCATATATTTCCAATTCACATTATCAAAGGCCTTCTGTGCATCCAAAAATAACAATGCCATTTGCTTCCCTGGGTGTGCTTCATAATATTCTAACCGTTATTCTCAACACTCTATTTACCAAGTCTGTAAACATTGCTCAAGGTCATTCCATTCCATTCCTTATCTTCTTCTTTGTTCTTTGGCTTAATATATCTCCTCTAATGCCACTAGATGGCACTCTATGCTTCCATTAATCACACAAGCATTCCATTGACAAAAATCAGCAGTTCCAAAAGCAAATCTCAGAGTGTCAAAATTCAAAATAAAACCATATCAAAATTCAAAGAAAAATTGCTCTATCCAATCTGCTTTCTAATTATCTTCCAATCAATTCACAAATTCATCCAGCAATGCCAAAAATGTACTGGGATCTGGCAGGGGTTTTCATTGAGGAAGATTGTAAGTATCTCCCCTTCTCATCAGCCCTCCGACTGTGCAGCAGTAGAGTTTGTACCTGGAGCCACCCTACCGAAACCAAAAATATACTCCATGACTCCTAAAGAGATGGTAGAATTAAGGAAGTATATTTCCTTTAATTTGAAGCAGGGCTTTATCCAACCAGCTGCCAAAAATAGCGGGCCCCATGCTCTTCAAAGAGAAGAAAGATGTGGGGTGAGGTTAGGTATGACCTATGAGGGATAAACGGGATATGCGTAAAAAACACCTCACCCCTCCCCCTCATGAAGGATATGTTGAAACACGTGGCCAAAGGCAAGATGTTGACCAAACTAGACTTGAGAGAAGCATATTACCATATACATATCAGAGAGGGAGATGAATGGAAGATTGCCTTTAACTGCCCCCTTGGCAGTTTCCAATTCAGAGTCATGCCATTTGGGCTACAAGAGCCCCCTGCAGTCTTCATGCAATATATTAATGAGGTGCTACATGTGCACCTATACAAACAGGGGTTTGTTTACCTTGATGACATCCTCGTATTTTCTGAAACCCTAGAAGAGCATGTAAAGCTGGTACGACAGGTCTTGGAAAAAGTTCTTAGCCGCCAAGCTGTACGCTAAATTATCAAAGTGTGAATTCCACAAAACCTCACTAGATTTCCTTGGCTATTGTATTTCCAGTGAAGGGATACAGATGGACCCCAGGAAAGTGAAAGTGGTGTTAGACTGGCAACCTCCTCGAACCCGCAAACAGCTACAAAGCTTCCTTGAATGTGCTAACTTCTATAGACAATTCATCCCGGCTTTTGCAGAAGTTGCCCTGCCATTGAACAGTTAAAAACAGGGCCTTCCCTGACAAAGCCAAAAGCTAACCAACCCCTTGGGTGGACAATGGACTGTCAAAAAGCATTTGAAAGGTTAAAATGGCTCTTAGCCCAAGAGCCCATACTGCAACACCCTGACCCAGGACATGCAATTAATAATCCAGACAGATCCCAGTGATGTGGCTGTAGTGGCAGTGCTGTTGCAAAAGAACAAAGGAGGGCACCTCTTGCCATGTACTTATGTCTCTAAAAAAATTCACTGCTACTGAAAGAAAGTGGGCCATTTGGGAGAAAGAAACATATGCAGTCAGGTGGGTCCTACTCACTTGGAGACATTTTCCGGAAGGGTGGAATGTGCCATCGAGGTCTGGACTGACCATAAAAACCCCAAAGCCCTCAAAAGCCCCTAAAAACTGTTCCCAAAGCAAGTTTACTGGGCACAATACTTCCAAAGTTTCAAATTGAAGCACATCCCTGCAGGGAAGAATTTTCTGGCAGATGCCTTATCAAGATGTCTTATCAAGAAAATCACAACATGACAGTAAGAGGGAAGAAGTGGTTCACCCCATCCTTCCCCTTACCACCAAAAGGTGGCACAAGTCACCTCCAGAGACCAGAATAACTGGCCGCCTATCCTCAGCCAGGACCACAGCAAGGAAATCGGTGCTGCTGGCAGACCCCTGGCTCAATGACAACAAGGACATCCTGACGATGAAAGATGACTTAGTCTGGAAAGGATCCAAACTGTACATTCCCATGAACTTGAGGCTGGAAGTACTACAACGAAGCCACAACATGAAGTTAGGAGGCTACTTTGGATTCCTAAAAATGCTCCACTTCACCAGACTTCAATTTTGGTGGCCAAAAACGAAAGCTGAAGTAGAAAACTACATAAAAGCTGTGCCACTTGTGCAATCATGAAAATATGGCCAGGCAAGCCCCCTGGATTACTGCAATGGATGGCCAACCCTAGATGACCATGGGAAGAGATCGCAATGGACTTCATTGTCGAACTCCCAGACAGCGGCAGTAATAAAGTAATTTGGACAGTCATCGACTTATTTTCCAAGCAAGTCCATTTCATTGCTTGCTCAGGACTACCATCTGCAAAGAAGCTAGTGAAAATGTTTATTAAACACATTTACCGCCTGCAAGGAGCACCCAGGAGGATCATCTCAGACCACAGAGTTCAGTTCACATACTAAAAAGCAGAGACATCACCCTGCCAACAAAAGTCAAGGCTATGGTTTTCTCAATGTATGACCATAAGAAAGGCTGAGCACCAAAGAATTGAGGCCTTTGAACTATGGTGCTGGAGAAGACTCCTGCGAGTCCCTTGGATTGCAAGACTATCAAACAGGTCAGTCCTAGAGAAGATCAAACCTGACTGCTCTTTAGAAGGCAAGATCCAGAAGATGAAACTTAAATACTTTGGTCACCTAATGAGAAGGAAGGACTCACTGGAGAAGAGCCTAACGCTGGGAAAGATTGGGGGCAAAAGAAGAAAGGGACGACAAAGAATGAGGTGGCTGGATGGAGTCACCGAAGCAGTAGGCATGAGCTTAAATGGACTCCAGAGGATGATAGAGGACAGGAAGACCTGAAGGAACGTTGTCCATGGGTTCACGATGGGTCAGACACGACTTTGCAACTAACAACAAAGTGCTTTGAAAGGATTTTTTTTTCATCAAAAAGCAATTGGCCCACAAATTGGTGTATTTTATTTAAAATCTATTTTTCATTATTACTTGACCTTTGTAGAAACTAAAAAATTATGAAGTGTATATAAAATGTAAGTTGTGATGATATTACAAAACATACCGGTACTTCTCATATTTTTGTGTAGTCTTTACAGGTGGGAAAGCTTAGCAAAACATATTATTCTGATGCTTTGTATCTTGTCATTGTCCTGAATATTCCATGTAAATTCATAAGCATTATATCGTAAGTACTATATCTTCATAACATTCTTCTGCCTATTTTGAATAATTTTATATTTTGCAGTGGATTGTACAACATCTCTGCTGGCATAGCAGGTACTGCCATCCTGGTATTATCAGAAAATGCAACATTTTTAAAAAAGCATTTTATAATCAAGAAGAAAAAAGCTTTCAATCTAATCTCTTTTCTCTTATGTTCCCTTGTAGGTATTCCAGAGGTGATATTCAGCAGGTTCTGACCAGTTATAGAGAACCAGTAGCGGAAATTTTGAGTAGTTCGGAGAACTGGTAAATACCACCTCTGACTAGGGTGACCAGACGTACCGATTTCAGCGTGACAAGCACTCTTTATAACAATTTTCCCCGCGTCCCTCCGCCTTTTAAAAAAGTCCCGATTTTCTGGCTTCATGTTGAAAGCCCAGTGGATTTGCTTAAGAAATCCTAACCGGGGCAAGACAAAAGACACCCTGTCTAATTCCTCTCTCTGTCTCAGTACTTTCATTGAAGATATTAAAACGTTAAAGCAACAAAACGGACCTCCCCCCCCCCCCGTGCCGGTCAGGTTTATCTCATTTTATAAGAAAAAAAATGATCTAGTACCATAGAGCTGCAGGAAATGGCTAGAGAGGTCACCAGTATTACTTCCTGGATTTTCTGGAGGGGAGGGGCACGGAGGTTGGAGGACTCCAAAATGGTGGGAAAGTTTCTTTGAAAGATATTGACTTGGAGTTTCTGCCTGCTGGTAAGTGTGCTGGGTTTTTTTCTTTTATTTTTTAATGCATTTTAAAATAATGTAGGTTTTTAAAAATGTGCAGCTGCTGTTTTTTTATTCAAAACAATATGTGATGTGCCATGGAAAAATCATAAAAAAAAAAACCTGAAAGAACAAAAGGTTTTTTTTTAGGGTATTTTCCTGATCAAAACTATAATTGTTTCTGCATGACACCCTTAATCACAAATAGCCAACTACACTTCATTCTAAATAGTTTTATTTCCTTTATTGTATGTGATTACTCAAGTCCAAAAACTGAGTTAATTGGATAAACTCAGCTCCACAATTTACTAAATATACAGTTACAGGAATTTCATGTATAGTATGCTGTCTCTTAGGGTTTATTGAACATAGGAGAATAATATGAGAGGGATTTGATGTAAAATAAGCTCTTTTAATGAATTCAAAATCAACGCAGCAGACAAGACATGGGAGTGAACATAATACACACTTTAACAATTTTTTTTTCTTTTAGCCATCAAATACTGCAGCAAGTGTGTCAGTAATAATAGCAAGACAGGCACAGGATTTTCCAGCCAGGTTAATTTTACTTTTTTATGGTTTTGATGTTGTATTTAATTTTATCTGTATTAGAAACTTATGAAGGCTGTGCAACATTTTGAGGTGATATAGAGTATGTAAAGGCATGAATACAGTAGAACCTCTGGTCACAACCATAATTCGTTCCATAACATTGGTCACAAACTGATTTGGTCATGAATCAAACCTAATTTTGGAAATTTGGCGCTTACAAAAAAAATGGTGCAGAAGGGGAAATCAGCAGCGGGGGGGGGAGGGGGGAGAATATGAATATTTTGCTCATAAGCATTCATGACCAGAGGTTCTACTGTATAACATCTTCACTTAAGACTTAAGATTCACTTAAGATATAACATCTTCACTTAAGATTCACTTAAGAACTGTGGCAAGAAAGGTGTATAGTGACCAAATTTACAATGGCATTGAAAAAAGTGACTGATGACCATTTTTCACACTTAGCGACCATTTTCACACTTAGCGACCATTGCAGCATCCTCATGGTCACGCGATCAAAATTTTGATGTTTGGCAACAGATTCGTATTTATGATGGTTTCAGTGTCCTGGGGTCATATAATCACCTTTTGACAAAGTCAAATGGGGAAACCAGATTCACTTATGTTACTAACTTATCAGCTGCATTTATTCACTTAAGAACTGTGGCAAGAAAGGTGATATAGTGACCAAAGTTACAATGGCATTGAAAAAAGTGACTGATGACTATTTTTCACACTTAATGACCATTTTCACACTTAGCGACCATTGCAGCATCCTCATGGTGACGTGATCAAAATATGGATGTTTGGCAACAGTTACAATTTATATTTGTAAATTGTAGTTATGTTGAAATAAAAAAAACATTACAATACTATTTTTGCGTTGTATGAAAATTTTTGTTGCTCCGTATAAAATTTTTAATCAACACCCCCCCTCCCCCGGTCAAAGGTGTCCCTTTTTACCAATTTGAAAATCTGGTCATTTTACCTCTGACCCCCATCTATTCTCTGTCTCCTGAGTCCCAGTTGATCGGGAGGAAATGGGGTTTTTGCAATAACTTTCCCCTGGAGTGGGGAGGGAATGGAAATTTTACAGTATCCTTCCCCTGCCACATCACCAAACCATGCCCACCAAGCCATGCCATGCTATGCTGCCATGCCCACAAAACCAGTAGTAAAAAAATTTGAATCCTACCACTGAGTTATTCCCATTTCAAAGTAGTCCCTGCGGGAAGTTGTTTTTAACAATTTATAGTTCCATTTCCCACATTTTGTATCCAGCCTTTCTACCACTTCTTTAATCTTTAAACGTTTGAGTAGTTTCTAAAAAGACCATTCACTTCAGCTTCTTAATTTATCTAACAGTATTGCTGGAGGGTCTTATCATTCTGTTAACGTTTAGGGGAGCCAATGGCTATAATCATTCAGGGTGAGGGGGGGGGGGCCCACATACTGTATTCTCAAATGAAATTTTACTGTTCTTTTTTACATTTCACATTTGTGAAACTCAACGATTCTTTTGAAATGGAGTGCAGTGTAGTGGTTAAAGACACAAGGACTGAAACTGGGAGACTACTGAGTTCTAGTCCTGGCATAGGCAGAAAGCCATCTGGGTGACCTTGGGCCAGTAACTCTTTCTCAGCCCTAGGGAAAAGGCAATGACAAAAAGCTCTGCAAATCTTGGCGAGAAAGCTGCAGGAACTTCTCTATGCAATTGGCAGAAGTCAAGACTGACTCGATGGCACGAAGAAAAACCTCCCTTGATTTTAAATTTACACATATGTGAACCTAACAAATCTAGTTTTATGAAAACTTGTAGGATATGTTGTTGTCTTTCAAGTACTGTAACTAGTAATTATATTTAAAGGAGCAGGAGAACTACTAGTATGACATATCATTAACCTAGACCCCAATATCTGTGCTTTCAATATCAATCATGAATGCTATGCCCCATGAATATTGTAGGGCTGAACATGCACCCAAACAGAAGTCCAGCTTCCGTGGGGTCTTTATATATGTAGACTGTCCTATATCTGATGTCCATATCTGACATGAATGGCTTTTTATGTGAACACCATGTGGAAGAGGGTTTCAAAAGAGACCATATAAGAAAGGCTCACTAGAAAAATGAGAAATAAGAACACACATAAGTCTGGTGATTGGTTTTATAATGGAGATGATAAATTTATTTCTTAGCCCCATAGTTATCCATAGTGGTTCCTCTAGAAACCTTCCAGCTATTGCCCTCTCAGACCAGGGGAGTCTTTGTAGGCTTTTCTTGAGATATTGCTAAAACTTCAAAGATATTTCTTAGATGCTGGATGACTATTGCTATTCCTGCAAAAAAAAAAAAAACCTTGGTAGCCCCTGAGGTGGATATTGCTATTACTCTTCATCTTTGTGCCCATAATGAAATGGTGAGACTAAAAGGTGCTTAGAATAATATCTGGCAGCGCAAGATGCAGAGTTGCTAGGAGACAGATGAAGGTGGATAGATTTACCAAAGCAGAGTCCTTCAGGTATATCACAAGCTGCAGCATTCAGGGTACTGCACCTTAAAGCAGGAGTGCACAATACTGATGACAGAAGGGGGCAGTGCCTCATGGACAGGGGTATTCTGAGGGGAGAGGAGATTTTTGTGATGGGACATACCTCAGAAGGACAACGAAGCAGATGCAGAGATCAGTGCTGAGTCTGGCAGGCAGTTCTGGAAATAGGTAAATGGTGGGGCTGGTAGGGCTGTCGCAGTCTTAAAAAGTGACTTGTTTATATTCTGGCTTTTGCAGCCTTGCTGCAGTCCTATTGCTCGCCTTGGATTCCTACATTCGCAGCTGAACGCTGCCTTCTTTTTTGTGAGTACAGTACCTGGGATAGAGAATAATAAGAGACCGGGGTGGGGGGCATCAGCAGAGCCAGTGACGGGGGCAGTTTGCGTTTCCAATGTAGAAGCGTTGCAGCAAAGAGAAGCGCGAAAGCAGCCTACGCTCTGCCCTTGGGAAGAATCCGCGTCCCGGAAAAGGACAGGGCTGAAGCTAGAGGGAGGTCGCGCCAAGGAATCTAGATGAGAGGTATTAGTAAATATTAACCCCATCTACCCACCCACCATAGCTCTTGCTCCAAGTAGGAAAAGCGGTTGGGGTCCTCCGAGAGGCGATCACAACGCAGGAAATTATTACATATTGCAAACGCAGCAGCGACCTTGGGAAATGTCATTAAGGAAGAGGCAATGAGTGCGAAGGGGCGGCGGGAAAGTGCGCGGGCGCGCGAGCCAGCAAGCGATCTGGAATTGACTAGAAAAAGTAAATATGGGAATTGGAGGAAAGAAGGGTCGCAGTTTTCAAAATCTCTTAAATCGGAAAACCAAATACCTCGAGAGGAGGAGTTTTCTAAGTGTAGCTGAGAAGCAGGATGTTTTGGGAAGAGCCTTCTTTTCTCGTTTGTATATCTCACTTTCTGGATGGATAATCGCTCAATTAAGATCAAAATGTTGCTTTTAGGATATGTTTGTGAAGTGATGGATAGCAATAATAATAGTAGCAGTCACCACCACAATAATAGCTTCAGCAGGAACAACAAAAGTGAATCTCAAAGAACTCTGAGTCTTACCATCCGTTTTGTAGCTCCGGATGTCAGAGCACAGCAGCACCACAGATGGGGATGTGGACCCCCAACATGGCTTATATATGCTGGTCCTGCTGGTCTTGGTCTTCTTTGTCATGGGTCTTGTGGGCTTTTTCATTTGCCATGTCCTAAAGAAAAAGGGATACCGCTGTCGGACGTTCAGTGATGAATTTGACTCTGACAACAAGGAATCTCTGACACAACTCCAAGATGGTAAGTAACTGGAAGGTGGGGTGGGGAGAGAGAAACTAAATTTCTTGGCAGCATCTTGTGATGAGGAGTTCAGTCAAGCCAGAAACTGCTCCTTAATTCTGAAGTTGCAAACATGGTGCTTTAAAACAGTATATTCTATGGGGTAAATCAGACAGGATGATATGCAAGAAGGAATCAAGCTTATATAGTTGGATTAGTAGAGGGCTCAGAGATTTCAGATCAGCCATATCAAGTTTGGCATTTCCCACCCATCTACCCTTGTCTAGCACCTCTGTGAGTGGTATTATTTCTAAAATGTAGAAACACAGCTCCTAGTCTAATGCGTGTTGGGTTATAGCTGCTACCACTTTTGATAATTTGAGGTAAATTGACACAGAACTAAAGTAAACTTATATCAAAGCAGAATGTACATAGTTGTCTTTTCTGTTCTCCTGATTTTGCAGCTCATTTAGTTTTATTGTGCAAATATACTGACAATCACGTCTGAGAAATCTCCCCAACCAGATGGGTTTCAGAACCAAACTGTGGGAGGGGTAGGACTGGAGCAGTGAATATAGGCAATCCTATAAGAGCTGTTTCTATTAATGGAGATGATTCAAGCTGATGTGAGCTGCCAAAGGAGTTGTGGTATCAGCATAGGTAGTAATAACTGAAGAAGCCAAAATAGAGAGGCCTGTTAGGATGCAATTAATCTTCATATTTTAAATGGAAAACCTTTTAATGAGACTAACAATTGTCTAGATTTAGAGGTAAAAATAGTTTCCCCAAAATCACAAGTATTGTTTGCGCTACTTCCATTTTTCATTTTCTTTGAAGAAATGACTCCATTTGTCTTGAAATTGACTGATACGAAGATTTTAAAATGTGATCTTATTAACCTAGGTTTCAGTATTCATATTATGCATGCATCAACAATTTAATGACAGGAAATTGCGTTTCAATTTTTCTAATTTCTAACATGCATTTACAATTGTGTATAAAATGCTACTTTGTGCAATGACATGTGGTACATGTTGTAAGAGGCATACTTCTCTTGCTTCATAGGTACATTGTTTCTTGGAATAAGTCACCAGAGAAATAAACTGGCTATAAAACAGGGTTTTTCTTACTATCTTTCATGTACAAACATTTAGATTCATTTCTTTATATGATGATATCAGGTACTAAAATAAGGAGATTAAATTGCTTTGTACAGTTTTTCCCTGAAAATAAGATCTATCCAGAAAATAAGCCCTAGCTTGATTTTTACACATGTGTCCAATATAATCCCTACCTCCAAAATAAGCCCTACTTAAGACCCTGCCCACCTGGTTGCACAACATGAGGCAAGGTGCACAGGTAAAAATCAAGCTGGGGGGGGGTGGAGCTTCCACACATGCCCTGCAACCACTTACATTAGAACAGTTGCAGCCAGACCTCCCATATCCCGACACCTGCCTTGCCTTGCTGGCCCACTTCTGCGACCACTTGCTACTGCTTGCATGTGTTGCCCTCGGCTTCTGTTTCACCATCAGAGGCCTTCAGGAAAGGCCTCTGCAGCTGAGAAACGAACTCCGGATTGATATGTGTAGTGCCCCTGGCTTCTATTTCACCATCAGTGGTGGTGGAGGAGGGGATGGCCATGAGCTGGGTAACCAGCTGGGCCCCGAATAGTAGGACGATGGGGGATACACATGCCATCCAGGAGGAGGCTGAGGTTGCCCCAATGGACTTGCTACTGGTTGTTGCCTTGAGGGTGGGTGGGTGGGTGGGGGGGTCTACCTTCGGCCTGGACTCGCTGCCCTGGCTGGTTGGGGAGGCAGGCTGGCTGCTTGCGCCACTGAGGTTGGGCTCTGGCCCTGGTGGGTCAGCAGTGGCTGAGCTGGCCAGGCCACTGTCACCATGGACAACCCAATTCTGTGCATCAGTTCCACTTCTTGGATCTCCATGTGATTGACCCTCTCCCTCAGCAGTTCTACCGATGGGGTGTGAAGGGCAGTCAGGTTCTTCCATTCCCTGTGCTCATCCAACTTGGTGGTCCTCTTCGCTTTCCATCTTGGGATGAAAGCAACCAGCAATCGAGGGGATCTCAGGGAAAATTCTACTTCAGTGGCTTTTGGCACACACTTGTACCTGACACCCACCTCTGCTTGTTAAAAGTCCTCAGTGGCTGGAGCTTTCTTCCACGTCACTGGCTTCTTGGTCTTTTCCACATGGATTTGGCCTGGCCACCAGTGGGGGGGCTGCCTCACTGGAGCAACTTCCCCGCGGTGCAACCCCGACCAGGGCAGCACTAGGTTTAGTGGTCACTTCCCCTGTATTCTCTATCTCTGATCTTCCCTGAGTCTTTCCCACCCCTGCAGTATTGTCAGAAAGATGGTCAGGATTCAGGACCCCGGAGTAGGTTTATGAGATTTGGTTTAATGTCAAGGCTCCGACTAATGAACCCAAGCAAATTGGAACTCTGAGACTTGGCTCCTTCTCAAAGGTCTTCTTTAATGAGTACATCATATCAGCACAGCTTCAATGGAAAATCAAATCTAAATCTTTTCCTCAGTTTCAGTGTAATTAAACTAGGAAATAACTGTATCCCCAAGTGTCATAGGTCATATTGGCAAATTGGATTAATTGGCAGGCTCTTCAGGCACTCCTTTCCCACCCTTATCTGTTGCCAGTAGAGATGACCTTGGTTCTCATGAGAAATCTCTTTGTTGTGTGCATTCCAACCACCTTCTCCGCTTCACCCTCTATGTGGCAACTGAGGAATAGAAAGATGGCTGCGGCCAGGTTCAGCTCGAAGTTGACAGGAACCAGTGATATAGTACAGGTTCCATTTTACATTACTTAGCAGATCACAAGTTGAGCATGCAGTTGGAGAAGGAAGGGTGGGAGGAAGGAAGGAAGGAACGAAGGAAGGAAGGACGGACATCCTAAATTGGATCAAGAAAAGTAAAGTGTCAGGATTAACAAAAGTCATTCCTGCCATTTCTTCGTTAGAACCAGATTTTAAGACAGAGTTTTGTCACTGACAAATTAGAGTATGTGCAAAGAATAGGGAACATGGAACAAAAAAAATATGAGAAATTGGAGGCATTGGGTGTCTTTAAGCTGGAAAAAAAATGGTATTGAGACGCCAAAAATATCTTCCAAGTATTTGAAAAGCTGTTATGTATAAGACTAGGCAAAATTCTTTCAACTTATCTCAGAAGACAGGGGAAAAACAATGAATTTAAAATGGCAAGTAGCTATACATCAAGAAAAAAAATCTTAATGGTAAAATCAGTTTTAGAATTGAATGGTTCACCCTAGATGTTGGTTGGATACTCTTTCATTGAATACATCTAAACATAAACTGGATGGATAGATGTCAAAGCTGAAAGTGGCAAAGCAAATCTTTGATGGATATTATAATAAAATATTATAAGGGAATAGAAGGGGAACTCATCAAATTTGCAGCTGATACTAAATTGGCAGGAATAGCCACCACCCCAGAAGACAAGCTCAGAATCCAAAAAGATCTTGACAAAACTGAACAAAACTGAAGGATCAGGGGAGACATGATAGCAGTGTTCCAATATCTGAGGGGCTACCACAGAGAGGAAGGGGTCAAGCTATTTTCCAAGGCATCCGAAGGCTAGACAAGGAATAATGGATGGAAACTGATCAAGGAGAGATTCAACCTAGAAATAAGGACAGTGAAAACAATCAACCAATGGAACATCTTGCATTCGGAAGTTGTGGGAGCTTCATCACTGGAGGCTTTGAAGTAGAGATTGGACTGCCATTTGTCAGAAATGGTGTAGGGTCTCATACTTGGACAGAGGTTGGACTAGATGACCTACAAGATCTCTTCCAATTCTGTTAATCTGTAGCTGTATCTGTAAGTACAGATAAGGTCAGTGGTGAAATTCAATTTTTTAAAACTACCAGTTCTATGGGCATGACTTGGTGGTGGTGTCCTGTGACTGATTGGGCATGGCCAACTCAATGTCACTCATATCCATGCCCAGCCAGTCACATGCCCCCACCGCCACCCAGCCACACCCACAGAACCCGCTAGGAAAAATGTGTGTATGAGTCCATTCACGGTGGAGCTGCTGCTCCCTTTATGGTCCCCCCTGACCCCCTCCCTCCTTAAAGGGACAGGCTGCAGCAGCTCCTCTATGAACAGAGGGAAAACGTTTGGATTATCTCTGCTACATTTAACGTTGAAACCAAATGGTTTGTTAGGTAAGCTCCCCATTGGGAGAGCGAGTGCATTCAAAGAAGCGTTGTGAGAGTGGTGTTGGAGAATACACAAACCAGCACACAGAGACACTGCAGTTTAAATAGGCTTTTACTTTCATGGAAATAGAGGTATCAGAGTCCATTAAACAATCCAAGTCATACACGGTTAAGACAGTCAGTCATCAATGTCTTTCAGTTAAGGGATAATCCAAATAACATAGTCCATAATCATACAAACAGTCCGGTACAAAAAGTTTGCTAGCCGTTACAATAGCTCACGCTGATCACTATACGGCACTTCTAACAGCCAGCTTCCAAACACTGAGATTAGATCAGCATCTAACAGTGATTCTGGCTCCATCTTATGGCCGATTGAGGAAACAGCAACCAATCACATTTACACCATGATTTAAAGAAACAGGTTGCAGCTAATCCCTGGCCTTGCCTAGAGTGCAGGACTGCGTGGCACTCGGTGGCGAGAAGCTAGCTGCAGCACCCTGCACTCTAGGCAAGCCCGGGGATCGGCTGTGACCTTCGTTGCATCTGATCCCTGGCCTTGCCTAGAGCACAGGACTGCTTGGCACTCAGCTGGCAAGCTTGGCGCTCAGTGTGGGGAGGTAGGGGAGATTTGAGAAGCTAGCTGAAGCACCCTGTGCTGTAGGCAAGGCCAGGAATTGGCTGTGGCCTTAGTTGAAGCCGATCCCCGGCCTTGCCTAGAATGCAGGACCATGTGGCGCTCGGCTGGTGACTTTTGCGTGGGGGAGCAGGGGCAGAGGGAAGGTAGCTGCAGCACCCTGCACTCTAGGGAAGGTTGGTGATCGGCTGTGGCCTTAATTGCAGCCGATCCCTGGCCTTGCCTAGAGTGCAGGACCGCATGACGCTCAGTGGCGAGAAGCTACCTGCAGCACCCTGCATTCTAGGTAAGGTTGGGGATCAGCTGTGGCCTTTGTTGCAGCCAATCCCCGGGCTTGCCTAGAGCACAGGACTGAATGGCGCTCAGCCGGTGACTTTGTGGGGTGGTGGCAGGAAGCTAGCTGCAGCGCCTTGTATTCTAGGCAAGGCTGGGGATCGGCTGCAGCCTTTGTTGCAGCCAATCCCTGGTTTTGTGTAGAACGCAGGACCACTTGGAGCTCGGCTGGCAACTTCACGTTGGAGTGGCAGGGGTGGCGGGACGCTAGCTGCAGCACCCTATGCTCTAGACAAGGCTGAGGATTGGCTCCAACGAAGACCGCAGCTGATCCCCGGGCTTGCCTAGAGTGCAGGACCACGTGGCGCTCGGTGGCGAGAAGTTAGCTGCAGCACCCTGTGCTCTAGGTAAGGCCGGGGATTGGCTGTGGCCTTCATTGCAGCCAATCCCCGGCCTTGCCTAGAGCACAGGACTGCATGGTGCTCAGCCGGCAACTTTGTGGGGGGGAAGCTAGCTGCAGTGCCCTGTGCTCTAGGCAAGGCTGGGGATCGGCTGTGGCCTTCATTGCAGCCAATCCCCGGGCTTGCCTAGAACATAGGACTGCATGGCGCTCAGCCGGTGACTTTGTGGGGGGGGAAGCTAGCTGCAGTGCCCTGCGCTCTAGGCAAGGCTGGGGATCAGCTCTGGCCTTTGTTGCAGCCAATCCCCAGTCTTGCGTAGAACGCAGGACCGCTTGGTGCTCGGCCAGCAACTTTGCATGGGGGTAGCGGGGGTGGTGGGAAGCTAGCTGCAGCACCCTGTGCTCTAGGCAGGGCTGGAGATCTGTTGTAATGAAGGCCGCAGCTGATCTCCGGCCTTGCCTAGAGCACAGGACCGCTTGGCGCTTGGGTGGCGACTTCATGTGGGGGTGGCGGGAAGCTAGATGCAGCACCCTGTGCTCTAGGCAAGGCCGGGGTTCGACTGCCACCTTCATTTCAGCCGATCTCTGGCCTTGCTAGAGCACACAACTTCCTGGTGCTCAGCTGGTGACTTTTGCGTGGGGGGGGGGCAGATTAAAGCTAGCTGCAGTGCCCTGCACTCTAGGCAAGGCCAGGGATCGGCTGCGGCCTGCAACGAAGGCCGCAGCCAATCCTCAGCCTTGCCAGAGCACAGGACCATTTGGCACTCGGCCAGTGACTTCGTGTGTGTCTGGGGCAGGGATGGTGGGAAGCTAGCTGCAGCACCCTGCGCTCTAGTCATGCCCGGGGTTCGACTGCGGCCTTTGTTTCAGCTGATCTCTAGCCTTGCCTAGAGCACACAACCTCGTGGTGCTCAGCTGGTGACTTTTGCGTGGGGGAGTGGGGCAGATGGAAGCTAGCTGCAGCGCCCTGCGCTCTAGGCAAGGCCGGGGATTGGCTGCGGCCTGCAACGAAGGCCGCAGCCGATCCCCAGCCTTGCCAGAGCACAGGACCATTTGACGCTCAGCCAGTGACTTCGTGTATGTCTGGGGCAGGGACGGCAGGAAGCTAGCTGCAGCGCCCTGCGCTCTAGGCACGCCTGGGGATTGAAGGCTGCAACCGATCCCTGGCCTTGCCTAGAGCGCAGGACTGCTTGGCGCTCAGCCAGAAACTTTGCCTGGGGAGGGTTGGGGGCAGCAGGAAGCTAGCTGCAGCACCGTGTGCTCTAGGCAAAGCCAGGGTTTGGCTGTGGCCTTCGTTGCAGCTGATCCCTGGGCTTGCCTAGAGTGCAGGACCATGTGGTGATCGGCTGGTGACCGTCACGTGGTGGGGGAAGGGTGGAGGGAAGCTAGCTACAGCTCCCTGTTTTATGTGACTCTATAGCTGTTTTCATATGTTGAGTTGTGTGCTGCTTTGTGAGCTTCTGCAACTTTATGGGTTTTGATGGTTTCTGATTGCCCTGCTTTTGTTTTCCTGTTTTCCTGGGTTAATCTTGGTCCCAGCTCTTTTGTCTTTTCTATCCTGGGGGTTAGTTCTGACAGGAAACCGGAAAAGTGGAGTTCTAGGTGAGCTACTTTTAGTCATTGTCTTAATGGGTGTACTTAAAATTTACCTTTTCAGTGGTGTTTTTGTCTAGTGTTTTCTTCAAGGGAGAAACCACTGTTTTCTGTGGTTTCTGGTTCTGTGAGCTTTCTGGCACTGTTCTTCATATCTTCCCACAATACCTTGATGGTTTTTATTCCAGTGGCTTTGTCTTTCCTGTCCTTAGGGTTAGGGGGAAAACTGGTTTCATCTGTAGTCTTTTGGGGGGAAACCTATTCTTTTGGTGTTTTCCTGGTTTGTTTGGGTGTGTGTGTGTAATGTCCCGCAGCAGTTATCTACATATTAATAATGATCAAGTACTAATAATATTTCCTTATACATTTTAGTGACCTTTCCTTACATAATTGGTCTTTTCTTTCATGCTTTTAGATTTCTAACTTCTGTTTCTGTTAGTTAGCCATTGATAAAACAAATCCCACGTGAAAAAGTATTTAAGGCCTTCTTGATTTCAATTGTCAATTTATTCATTCCTGCACATTCTAATATTTATTCATTTTCATATCTTTGTTTTTCCACTGTTGTACAAGCACAATTCCAGCAGCTGTTAACATGTGTAAAATTAAATATGTATTGTATTCCCTTTCAAATACCCAACAAAATATTTCTGATTTTAAATCCACATCTTGCTTTACCATTACTTCTAACCATGACACCAGTAACTCTTGAACAGCTACTTGGACTGACCTAAGTACTGGACCTAATTCATATATTCCTGTTTTTTTGAACTGAGGAATAAATTTCAGAAAAAGACATCTGTATTACTCTGTGAATCTACCTATGACATTCATTCTATTTGATCTAACTTCTTAGATGAATTATATCTTTCCTGTTTGTTGGGGGACATCCTTCCTGAAAAGACTGTACATTGTTGGGTGAAAACAGAGGTCCCTTCTGTTAACTGTAGTCCTCAGCTTACAACCACAATCAAATCCAATATTGTTGTATTTTTTTGCAGTTAGTATTATTTAACAGGATGAAGAAGAGGCAACAGAATATGACCACTTTCTTCTCCACAAAAACAAGAGAGAAGCAATCAGCTGATCCACAACAGTTACCAGCACCAACATCACCAGCACCAACACCACCACCATCAGAACCAACACCACTTGAAGTTGGAGAAAGCAGCAAGTCCATCTCCTCCACTGAAGTTCCACAACTTCCTGACTGCTGGAATTTGCAGCAATATAGACACTTCAGAGATAAGTATGATGGACTGGCAGTATCCGACAAGAAGTTAGGTTGTGAGTACTGTGCAAAACCCATGTTCTCATTAGAGAAAGGTATTCATGTTTCTAGAGAGTGGAAACATTTCCAGGTTGTGCCAGCAGGGAAAACTAAGGAGACAGAACAAGCATTGCTCAGAAAAAAAATTAAAGGAACATTTTCAATCAAAAGCAAACTTTATTTGCTTGGAGAGCAGTAAACAACGGGAGCAGGATGTTTTAACCAAATCCATAGATAACTCAACTGACAAACATTTATCCAGTACTTGCAAAATATTTGTTACTGTTTACGATCGGGCACAAAGATGTAATTCATTCTCAGACATTGAAGCACAAGTAAATTTGCTAACTACAGTTGGAGTAGATGTGGGAGTTGGCTTGCATTCATGGAGATCCATGGTGAAAATAGTTGAATTCATTGCAAACGAAATTAAAACCACCATGTTTTCCAGGATTATTGCAAAGAATCTAAAGGCGTGCCTAATAATCGATGAAGCCTCAATGCTTTCAATGAAAACAGTTCTGATAGTTTTTTTTTTAGAGTTGAGGATCCAGAATGCCCAGCAATCATTTTCGTTGAGCTGTTGGAATTAGAGAAACAAGATACAGAGACCATATGTTCTGCAGCGATGGGAAGCTTACATAAAGTTGGGTTTACCACCAAATATCTGCAGAAGAATTTAATAGCTTTCTGCTCTGATGGTGCCAATGTTATGCTTGGGAGAAAATCTGGAGTCGCCACCAGAATAGCTCAAGATTTTCCAAACATCATAATCTGGCACTGCTTGAACCAGTGGATGATGCAATAAAAGAAATAAAACAACTCAATGACTTCAAGATCTTCCTTGATAAAATACACACCACTTTCCAGAAATCCTGCAAGAGCCAGAATGAGCTTTTCCAAATCTCTGAACAACTGCGCATTGAAATTGGAAGAGTTTTGGGATCAAGATGGGCTGCCTGTAGTTTAAGGGCAGCCATAGCTGTGTGGCGTGCTTATCCAGCGCTACATCCATTTTATCTGGGTGATGAAAGATTCCCAGGCATGGCTTCCCGTTTTGAAATTTTAAATTTTTTGAATGATTTGGCCCTCGTGATTGATATTCTAAATGAGATTTCTCTTCTGTCAAATGCCCTGCAGGGGAGAAACGCAGATATCATCAAGGCCGAAAAATTGGTATTGTGATCAATTAAAGCATTTGAAATGCTTAGACGGGGAAAGGGCCCATATGAAAAAAATGTTGATGGAATGCTAGCTTCAGAAGCCTTTAAAAACATAAAATTAGTTTCAAATCAATGATTAGTTGCCCTTCCTAGTGAAAACCTTTTGGCAAGCATCATTACCAATTTGAAGACAAGGCTGATGGATTGTGACCATCTAAAAACAGGTAGCCAATTGCCAAATGCAAACAAATTACAATTTCTCACATATTTGGAGCCAGATTACTGGAACATTGAAGATGTAGTCATCCCATGGGCAGAAGCACAGGCAGGATTGATTGAATTTGGCGAAATGTTTAATCATGAAATTGATTTGAACAACTACAGAGATTTTTTTGGGAAATGTGATCAAAGATCCAAACACCTACAAAATTCCTGACTATCAAAAAATCTAGAGAGCAAAGAACTTGCCTAACTGTTCCAAATATTAGTAATCAGATGACAATAAATGTTGTTGGCATGCCTGATAAGAGATGGGATCCAATTCCTATAGTCAAAAAGTGGCTCAGAGCACACTATCACACGGCTGATGATCCACGAGTGAAGACCAAGAAAAGTGCAACTGAGGAATCTGGGAGTCTTCCTTTCTGTGTCTCTTCTTTGTGCAGGTTATTGGAGCAAAGTAGTGAGGTGGTGGTGTAGAAAACCGGCAAGGACAGTCATCTTTTCTCTGTAAGTAGCTGTTTTATTGTTTTGTATGCTTGTTTCATCCTGATGCAGTGCATGCAATTGAAGAGTTCATTTCTGTGTCTCTTCTTTGTGCAGGCCATTCATTGGAGCAAGTGTGGTCAGTGATGTTGAAGACCAGCAAGGACAGTCATCTTTCCTCTGTAAGTAACTGTTTTATTGTTTTGTGTGCTGGTTTCATCCTAATGCAGTGCATGCAATTGAAGAGTTCATTTCTGTGTCTCTTGTTTGTGCAGGTCATTGGAGCAAGGTGGTCAGTGATATTGAAGACCGGCAGGGACAATCATCTTCCTTCTATAAGTAGCTCTTTTATTGTTTTGTGTACTTATTTTATTCTTATTTAAGTAGTAAGTGCACAAAATAATAAATTTCCTTTTTTTATATCTTCTTTTTGTAGGTCATTCATTGAGGCAAAGAATTCCATGACATTGACTTGGCCACTCCCACCCAGTCACATGACTGCCAAGCCACTCCCACTCAGTCACATGACTGTCGAGCCACTCCCACCTGGTCATATGACCATCGAGCCACTCCCACCTGGTCATATGACTGTCGAGCCACTCCCAGAAAACAGGCCACACCTACAGAATAGGTTCCAAAAAAATTTAAACCCACCACTGGGACAGATATAAACACCCTGCGGGGCTTGAGTTTGACACCTATGGCATAGGGAGTCACTTATCTGAAATGTTATGGGTTCTCCTTCTTGAGCAGGGGGCTGGACTAGAAGACCTCCAAAGTCCCTTCCAGCTCATTCTGTCCTGCCCTGTCCTAATTATTTTATAATAACAATGTATGATTAAATGTAGAAGAATATGATTCAGCATTTATATCATTCAATGGACAATGTAGAAGAAGCAATTTTCAGGAGAACTGAAATGTTATTGTTGTTGACCTATTGCATAGTCATTCTGCTTTCATGTTTTGTGTGTTTTTTCAAAATAAACTGCATTCATTAGCATAGAAATGAAAAATTACTATTGAAACCGTTCCCTGCCAGAGGTTTTTTCCATCTTTTTGGTTTGGTGTCCTTTATTAAATAGTTCCTTTGGTAAATCAGCCCTTACAACTGACTTTTTTTGCAAGAAAAATTAACCATTCATTCATTATTCATTCAATTTTTTGCTGCAAATAATCAACCAATTGTTCTCAAGTAATGATGGGAAAAAAATAAACAAATAATAAGCATCCGTAATTCAAAAGATTAAAGCATTACCTACAATTTTGAAACTGCACAAGGGAAATAACAAACAGAAGGGTTGAGGGGCTATATTGAAAGAAAAGGACAAAACAAAAATAATTAAGGGTTTGTAACTGGTCAGTAAAAGGGACATGGTGGCTCAGTGGCTAAGACGCTGAGCTTGTTCATCAGAACAGTGTTCCATGTGCCTTTGGCATTTAGTCACGACGGCCATATGACCATGGAGATGTCTTTGGACAGTGCTATCTCTTTGGCTTTGAAACAGAGATGAGCACCGCCCCCTAGAGTTGGGAATGACTAGCACATATATGTGAGGGAAACCTTTACCTTTTACCGGGGCAGTATTTGGGAGTTTTCAGGATTCTTCAAAGGTTGCACTAATTGCTGGATACAATTACTCTTTTTTCACTTCTATATTTCCTTTTGTTTCAGATGATGATGATGAGGATCTGAATGAGGATACTGTAGAAAAAATAGTGAAATGTATCATTCAAAATGAAGGTGGGCATAACTTTGTCTTAGTTAAGTAAAGCCATAGCACCCGGGGCCTTGTTTGATACATTTTTACTTTCTTCCCTTTTTAGCAAATGTAGAAGTTCTAAAAGAAATGCTGGGTGAAAGTGATGCTGATGTCCCACTGCCAGTGCCTGTACCCAGGTGAGGTTTGTCAGCATTCCGGAAAACCCAAACTCCAATGAAAAACTCAGAGACAGGCATTTCTCAAAGCTCCCATTTATTAGAGTAGATATATAGGCACATCTGGGAAAACCCGAATCTGAGATTTCTGGGCTTTCCCTCAGTAAGTCAAAAGTCCAAACACATCCCCTACACCCACCAGTCCATCACATGGTCTAATCCTAATTCAACCCAACTTGAGACATCACTTCAACCACTCCTCCTCCAGGTGCAGGAATACCATGACCTTGACTGAAAATGCTATTATATCTAACTACATTCCCTCTACTAAATCCCCCTTCCTAATTTCCTAAGGACAAAAATATGGCAGCGTGGAAGCTTACGTTGTTAATATGGCTTCCAAAGCATCCCGCCCCCGAAGAAAAAAGCATGTCCTGAAAAATGAAATAGACAAATCACAAAACAGGGGTTAATGTAATGTCTATCAAAACACTTAACCCCATATTCCCCCACCCCACCCAGGAGGACCTTTGTCAGAAAATTTATCATGGAATTGTTTCACTAGTCTATCAGCCTTCATATCCCAACTCTTTACCAGTTAGCTTCTGACAAAGCATATCTTTTCCAGAGTACTAAATACTGTAACCGACCCCAATGCAGTCTAAAGTCAAGAATCTTCTTAACTTCATAATGAGTTTCACCCTGCACTATCATAGGTTGGGGAGGGGCAGCTGGTATGGGTAGATTCTATCTCTGGTTTCAATAAGCTGCTGTGAAACACTGGCTGTATTTTCCCTAGTATCCAAGGGACGCTAAGTTGGACAGTCACAGGGTTTATCACTTTCACTATAGGAAAAGGACCAATGAATTTAGGTCTGAATTTCTTGCTTGGTAACCTCAATCTTAGGTATTTGGTTGGGCAGTGCCTTTCCTATCCGAAAAGGTGGTTGGAGAGACCTGTACTTGTCTGCCTGTTTTTTATATTTCTCAACTGCTTCCGCTAAAGCTTTTTTTGTATTCTCCCATCCTTTTTGTAATGAGACTATTCATTCTGTTAGAGACATGGAGATGGAGGGGGTTGTTTCTAAGCAATTCAGGCATAGGCACAAAATCCATGCCAGTAGTTATTTGAAAAGGAGTCAGCCCTGTACTACTATGTACTGCATTATTATAAGCCACTTCTGCGAATGATAATAAATCTGCCCAGTTTTTTGGTTGATAATTTACATAACATCTAATGTATTGTTCCACCATTGCTTTGGATTGTTCCACTGATCTGTTATTCGGGGGATGAAAAGCCGAGCTAAGCCCCTGGGACGATCCAATGGACCTCAGGAATTCCCTCCAGAAGTTAGCAGTAAGTTGGACTGGTATTACTCACTGTGGAACACCATGAAGCCTGTAAATGTGCTTCGCAAAAAGTTTTGCCAGCTTTTTGGCAGAAGGCAGTCCATGCAGGCTGTGAAGTGGGCTTGTTTGGAGAATAAATCAATGACAGTCCAATTTACCATATTTCCTCCACTTTCTGGAAGTTTGACAATAAAGTCCATTGCAATCTCCTCCCAGGGTTTTGTGGGAGGATCATTGGGGCATATTGGGCCCATAGTGATCCCGAAAAAGGTGGAGCAAATGGTGCTGGTGTCCACTGGCACTGGACCCACCCATGGCTGGGATAGAATCCCCAGCCTGGGGGGATACATTCCGCAGGGGGAAGCATGAAAGCAGGTTGGTAGCAGGGGGGAAACTGGCGGTTATATCATTCCTAATGCCACCTGCATCTGCTGTCTCCCTCCTGCTGCTTGACCCTGTTGGACCGAACTGATCCCTCGGTTATCTCTGGCTGAGTGGAAAGGTGTTGATGCCATGCTGGTTCCACCACCAGGTCCTGGATCAGGAAAAGTGAGCATGGGTTGCGTTAAACTCCATCTCACTTGAGGAGGTTGGGACTGCAGTGCATAACTTCCCACTTCAAGTCACTCAAAACACTCCAGGAGCCCTGTCAATGATTGACTTTGAGACGGAGGCAACAGATTCCAGTCCCAGGAGTTTTCAGATCCCAAAATTCTCACATTCCTCCATTCAGGCTCATGGGTTGTCTTCATTGGGCTGGAGTAGAAACAATATTCCAGTGGTCTTTCTTCTAGTCCCATCTCTAGAGTTGGATCGGACTGGCAACTTTTCCAGGAATCTGTCTCCTTGGGCCTAGCCTTCGTGTCATCTCTGCAGCTTCAAGCGTTCATACCACATCTTCAGAAGGAGAATACTGGGTCTTGATAAGTTCTCCGGTATCCATTCCCATGGCTCCTTCTGCGATCTCCTCTCTCCCCTTCATCTTTGCTGAGTCTTTGCACTGCCCAAGTTTTAGGTTGGTGCTGGGGCTCAGCACCCTGGACAGCACTCTTTCAGGGTGCTGTTTGACTACTTAGGGATTCAAGTTAATGTCAGCATTCCTTAAAACCCAAACTCCATTGAAAAACTCCGAGACAGGCATTTCTCAAAGCTCCCATTTATTAGAGTAGATATACAGGCACGTCTGGGAAAACCCATCCCCTGCACCCATTAGTCCATCACATGGTCCAATCCCAATCTGTCCCAACTCGAGACATCACTTCAACCACTCCTCCAGGTGCAGGAATACCATGACCTTGACCAAGAAGAAGAATGCTATTATGTCTAACTACATTCTGAAGGAGGGCACATCTATTAAACCCCCCTTCCTAATTTCTCAAGCACAAGAATGTGGCAGCATGGAAGCCTCCGTTGTTAATATGGCTTCCAAAGCTGACAAGGAGATTGTATAGGTTCAACTTGGTATCAATCACATCTTGAGAATGTCTCATGTTTTCCTTCTTCCTTCCCTCAGTCATGCTCAGGACTAAATCACATGATATAGTAGGGAGTGTACATAGGCATGTATGTGTATGATATACATTCTGCCTTATTATTCATTTTCAACATAACATGTGTAATGGAGATTACCAGCCATAGGTGGGGAAGTTTAAAAGATATTCTCAGCCATCTGTCTTGCAATCCCTCCACAATGCCACTAAGTGCTAATTGAGGATTTTCTTCCTGATTGTTTCAAATCCCAGAGGCAGGGAAAGAATGTGGTTGGAGAGAAAATATTTAGAGGTCTGCCCTAGCATAGCCTATGGAGTCTACAAGGATAGAGAAGAGTGGTAAGAACAGCTGCATATTGAATGCACGTGTGTACTTTTCACTCTATTTGAATGACTGTTAGATGTCTGTCATTCAGAGGGGCTAAAGAAGGTCAGGTTCAGATAGCCCTAGTTAATTGTTGATGCAGGATGTTAATTGTGTTGATGCAAGATGTTATATTGTTATGTAGCAATTGGGTAATGTTCTTGTACAGCTCCTATTTATTTGATTTGGGCCTCAGTAGATGTACTTTGTAGAAAATGGAGTTTCATGGATTATATCGTACTATCCCTGGGTTTGGAAATAGTCTGAGTGGAAGTCTGATTTTGCCTTCAAGTGCAGGTTTCTCTATGCTAGCTTTGTGTTATATGTGCTGATGGGGTTTGCTTTAGAATCCCATTTATCTAGCTGCTAATCTTTAAACATAATGGCCCAGCTGATTGCCTTTGTCTTTTCTTTTCTCCAGTGCTCTATGTCCACATCGCAGCAGCCAAGATGGTGGCATTCCTCATCACCACACAGTGCACTTAGTTTCAACACAAGCACCTTGCATTCATTGCAGCAAGAAAAAGAGACCTCCCTTACATCGTCAGGGCCGGTCAAAAGAGAGCAAAAGCAAGATGCACCCTGGGGAAACAACAGTTTTTTCAGTTGGCAGGTAGGTGTTAGTTTGCTTTATATAGAGGTATTTTGGATTAACTCACAATAAGTATCTAATGAAATACAAGCAGAGTAATAGGTTCTAAGGCATAAGAAAGCCCATTTGATGTACTAATTAATACTAGAAATTGGGAGAGTGTGAGTTCTAGTCCCAATTTAGCCACAAAGTCACTCTTTTTAGCCCTAGGAAGGAGCCGATGCAAACCATTCTTGAAATCTTATCAGAAAATTAAAGGAACTCAATGAGTGGAACTCCAACCTGGAGTGAAGGAGAAATTTCCTGACAGATTGTTTCCAAGGGTTGTGGATGCTCCCATCACTGGAGATTTTTTTAAAAATGGACAGCCATTTGTCTGGGATGGTATAAGGTCTCCTACCTTGGGCTGGAGTTTGGACTTGAAGATTTGTCCCTGGAGCACCGGGGATGTACCTGAGGATTTGAAAAGGTTCCCCTCTTCAAGAAAGGAACAAAAACAGACGCAGGAAACTACAGACCAATCAGTCTAACATCAGTACATGGGAAAATCCTAGAAAAGATAAAAAACCAGATCTGCAACCAACTAGAAGCAAATAAAGTTATAACTAGTAGCCAGCACAGGTTTGTTAAAACAGATCATGCCAAACCAATCTTATTTTATTCTTTAATAAATTGTGAGATTCAAACCCCCTCAGAGAAACATCAGGACACTCAATTGAATAATAAAAAGAGCTCTTGTTACCACTTGCAAAGAGATTCCTAAACCCTTCTACTGCATCTCAACACACATCACCATCATCCATTCAAGGAGTTAGACCACCCAGTGAGACACCCCTTAAGTACACTATACTTAATTACTCACCTGGGCGGATGCATCGGTGTTGCCTGATCTCTCTGCTTAGCCTGCTCCTTGTTCAGTTCTCCATCAGTTCATTTTGGTGAAGAGCAATCCTCTCCTGGAAAAGGAGGTACCCCTTCCCAAATGCCAAAATTGTGGCATGGCATCCTCAGGTATCTCCTCATCCAGCAGACGATTGTCTTCAAGTCTGTTCCGCACCATTTGTGAGATTCAAATCCCCTCAGAGAAGCATCAGGAGACTCAATTGAACAATAAAAAAGCTGTTTATTCTTATTTCTTTTGCAAAAGGGTTCTCCCCCACTCTATTACAAGAGACAGGAGAGAGCAAAGTATGAACATGAATACATGATTTAAGAACATTTTCAGCAAAGGAGGAAAACAACCAAATGGCCCTCATTCTCATTGGCCAGTTTGTGTTAGATAAAGTTTTGGCTATTTTGCAGCAGTTTCCAGGACAAGAAATCCCCCTAATAGTTGCTACATTTCTTCATAACATACTATCAATCTTAGCATGAGAGCTGCTTTTCTGCCAATGTTACCCTGACCTGACCTGGAATGTACTAATCAATTTATAGCTGTGTTTTTCCTAAGTTTCCTACACCTCCTTATCTTAATGTCTTTAAAATGGTTAGGTTATAATAGAGTTTAAATATGGAGTTTCTATGGCTCTTTTCTTTATAGACTCACTTGAAGGCACGTAAAATGCCATAGCAGCAATATTTTAAATAATAGAACATTTCCAATTTATCCAAATGTACAAGGGAATCCTTTGTACACATAAAACCATCAGTTTTTTTTAAAAAGTTGTTCTACAATGAATCAGAAGCCTTAAAGATGCATATAAGTGGTTGGGGGTCTAGGAGTCAATGCAAATACTGTTTCCCTGAAAATATGACCTATCCCACAAATAAGCCCCAGCCTGGTTTTTTTTACACATGCACCTAATATAAACCCTACTCCTAAAATAAGCCATAGTGAGGTGGGGTAGGCATGGTCAGCATAGGAGGCGTCTGGCAGCAGCTGTAGCTTGCACAGCACAGGGGAATTGAGTACCTATGTGCAAGCAGCACAGGGATGGGTTCTGGAAGTCACTACTGTTGGTTTGCTCATGGGCGCACGTACACACTTAACATGCTTGATGCGCACTGCGAGCACATGCACAATGCAATAAAAATTCCTACGCGCATGCGCAGAAGCAAAAAACAAGAAGGAAGCACCATAGGCACCGCCCAGAGAACCAGTTTGGGGGCATTGCAGGCCTGGGTTTCTGCCAGTTCCAGCGACCCAGTCACCAAACCACTACCGGTTCTGCTGAATCTGTCCAAACCGGTAGGAACCCACCACTGGAAGCAGCAGGTGGAAGGAAAGGTGGGGGAAGGCAAACAATCCAAATGTACAGGCTACAGGAAAGCCGAGCAGAAGTGAGCCGGAGTGGTGAGCAGCCACAGGAGGTTCGTCTTCATGTCTCTCAGCTTGTCTGCAGCCCACTTGGTGTGTTGGGATCACCTATCTTCTGCTCTGCGCCTTTTGCTCTGCGCAGCCCCAGAGTTCACTGATCAAGCGACTGCAGCTGCTGCCAGATACAATTGGTTCTTGTGCACTTGCCAGATCTTGTGCGTGTGCTGGGAGCTGGGGCACCTAGCCAGGCTGATCACCCTGAAATCATGTTTCCGCTAAAACAGATCCTTGTGTTTATTTCGGAGGTAAAAGTAAACAAGACTGGGTCTTATTTTTGGGAAAACATGGTATATAGAATATTCCATAGCATTTATATGCATGTGAATACATCATTGTTACCATTGAATGACGTACCTAAGTGGCATCATGGCATTCCTCATAATATAGAGTTATAGAGTTACCTACTTTATTATTTGATTATTTTGTACCATGTTTTCCCAAAAATAGCCTGATTTTCAGGCCTGCACCTAATATAGGCCTTATATCAAATAGCAACTCTAGTTAAGACCTTCCCACTTCGTCCCACCGCTTGGTTGCTTGGCACACTGGTGCTGCCATCATGAAGTCAGGTGAAGCAGGTGGCAGTAGATGGAACTGCACCCTGTATCTGTGCTCCTCAGGAGCCCTGCAGCCAAGGTACCCATACTCCAACTGTCAGCATTCCAAATATCATCCAGAATTAAATCAGAGTCCAAGGCAGAGCTTTCCTCAAAGTTCCAATTTAATACAAGAGACATGTTGCTACATCTGTGGGAAACCCGAATCTGAATGTTTCCTGGGTTTCCAACTCACTTGAAAGTTCATCCTCTTGCCCCACACCCACAAGTCCATCACATGGTCCAATCTTGAACTGCTACACTGGCATTTCTATCCATTTAGTTCCGGTCAGGTGCAGAGGTGTGGAGACAAAGAATGACCTTGGGCTTCTAGAAAGGAATGTTTTTTTTTTGACAACAACACATTCTACAATTCTACTCTTTACTATTCCCCCTCCCAATTACCCCACTAATGAAACAGCATAGTAAAGAAAGAGAGTGTGTGTGGCAGGCCAAAGATCCTAAAAGGAATATGACTGCAGGCCTGACACCAACACTTTTACCAAGCAGGAGGCCTCTGGCTTGGGGCCACAACTGAGCAGGAGGCATGCACACAAAGAGGTTGGATTGGATTGCTCTCTCTGTGTCTCTGTCTCTGTTTCTGTCTCTATCTCTTCCTCTCTGTATCTCTCCCTCTCTCTCTTTCTCTCTCTCCCTCCCTCTCTCTCACACACACGACATACATACAGAGGTTGGATCGGATCTCTCTCCCCCCTCCATCCCTCCCCTCTCTGTCTCTGGCAGTGGTGGTACTTTGGTGCCTGGCCCCACTTCTCACTCAGCCACTTTCCCTCTTCTCCCCACTCCTTCTCCTGTCCTTGCTCTGCTTTCCATCTCTCCATTGCATTGCAGCACCCAGGATCCACTTTGACAGTGGTGGGGTTTGGGGGATGGTCATTCCCCATTTGTAGTGTGGCCACAGACCACAGTGGCAGGAAAGGCAGAAGTCAATCCCACCCATCAGATCAGCCTGGCAGGGGTGGGATGGGGTGAGAAATTGAGCGGTGCTGAAAACAGCTGAAAGTGTGGTGTTCTGGAAGATTGTTTGAAAGGGGCAGCATTGCCTGCAATTCTTGTTACTGGGAGAGACTGTGCATTGTAGCACACACTTCCCACAATACTTCCCACAATATTTCAGGGCTTGATTACAGAGAGGCAATTTGCTCTGGAAGGGAAGCGGGGAAGAAGTTTGTCAGGAGAGATCCTGCCCAGCAGTCAAAATTTCAATACCACACAGGTTGCCCTGGGGTGATGGGGGTTAGGCTTGTATTAGGCATTGTGGGTTAGGGTTAGGGGTGGATGTTCTGATTGAGGGGGCCCTTAGGTAAGCCACGTGTGCAAGTGTGGCAACTCCACCCCCTCCCCACCTGCCTTGCCTCGTCTTCCACCCACCATCTGCCTCGCCTTGTCCTCCATTCCCTCCCCACCTCACCTCGTGGCCGCAGCACCAGCACATTATTCAGCCTCCTGCAGTGCTGCACCGATGCCGGAATAAGTGGGTCACCACCAAGAGGCAAGGCAATTGTCGGGATATGGATGGCCTGGCTGCATTACTTGACCTCCTGCTTTGGTGCTGTGACAGTGCCAGAAGAAGTGGGCTGCTGCATTTGGATGCTGATACAAGGCAATTGTTGGGGTGTGGAGTCATGGGGACCCTGAGCTAAGCCACTGTGCCCATTGGGTAGCTCCACCCACCTGTCTCGTGGTGGTGGTACTCAAAAGAAATAAGAAACCCACCAAAAAAAGCCCAAGTGCTTATTTCAAAGCCTAAAAGAAAATAAGACTGGGTCTTATTTTTGGGGAAACACAATATCTTTTTAATTGGTCACATTTACCACTTTCACAAAAAATCAACATCAAAGAAAATCAACATAACCAAAATATTAATTGCATTTATTATTTGAATTTAAGTACATTTATTGTTTGAGTTGTCAGTTGTAATAAATAAACACAGGGAATCAGATGTAATACTCAAGCTAAAGCATCACCACATTAATACCTAACCTGAATCTGAATATCAGTTCCCAAGAAATTTAAAATAATTTCTGTATATTTTCTCATTATTACTGATAATTTTAAAAATCTCCACAATGGAAACAATTCTTGATGTTTTCTGACTGGTCAAGGATAAAGAATATCAATATTCCTTCACTTAGATATATTGATATAAAAATTGCAAAGAAGGAAGACTATCGGAATTCAAATTACATAATAGCTGCTTTTAATCTGAGAAGGAACATAATTCTTAATTTGAAAGAAAAACTATATTTAATACATATTTTAGTTTTGATTTCATAGGCATATTCAGACACTGGATACTTTCACCTCTGTGACATGCTCTATGCCACTATGAAAACAGGCCTGGATCTTTGAACCATTTTTTTAAAAAAAATTGTTAAAAGCATTAAAAGTAAATAATAATACAAACTAAAAAGAAGAGAAAGAAAAAGGTACAAGAAAAAATTCCAAGAGAAAGAAAAAAAATTGAAGAAAGCAACTTCTCATCTCATTATGAGAAGTATAAACAATTTCATCCCATAACTCATCTGTTAACAAAATGACACAGCTGAAAAACCTTGGACGTCTTTTAGTCCAACCCCCTGCTCAATATGTAGTCCTCAACAGAATTACATCCACATGGAGGGAAGTAAGTAGTGGGATGCCCCAAGATTCAGTTTTAGGCCTAGTACTCTTCAATATCTTTATAAACAATATAGATGAGGGAATAGAAGAGGAACTCATCAAACTTGCAGATGACAATAAGCTGGCAGGAATACCCAATAATCCAGAAGATAGGCTCAAAATCCAAAAGAATATTGACAGACTTGAACACTTGGCTCTATCTAATAAAATGAAATTCAAGGTAAATATAATTAAGATTTTACACTTAGGTAAGAAAAACCAACTGTTCAGATGTCATGGTCAGCTCACTATGCAAACCTTGCTCACAACCAGACCTCAGCAATGGGAGGGAAGGCGTTGAAATGCAAGGTGGTATTGGGGAGGGTAAAGGAATACAAATGTGCCAACTTGAAGCCTGAGACAGATCCATCTCCTCAAGGTCACTGGCTGGGAAAGTCCAAGATGGAGAGAACGTTCCCAAACCAACATAAGTGTAACCAATTGGCTAGACAATGGACACTGGATGGACCAGGGGAAAGGGGACAGTTTTCCTATGCTGTTTGTGCATGAAAACGTTTCGCTTTTCCACTTCTGTATTGACATGGAATTTTCTGTGAAGTTATACTCTTGGTAAAAGATATCACAGGAGTCTCCTTTGCTCTCTCAACCAGTAGGTACAGACTACGTCAAACTTGGCTCAATGCCAGTAACTGTGAGAGGGATCTTGGAGTCCTAGTGGACAATCACTTAAATATGAGCCAACAGTGGATTCGACAGGAAGTTCTCCAGCTGGACAGACGTGAGGGATGTGAGCTCTGAAGAGCCTCACATGAACCCTGTCTGACAAATAAACTCTGTGGATCCTTTTTTGAATCAGAACCCCCCTGGAGTGGGGGTGAAGAAGGGGCACCTTCTCATCAGACCCAGGGGGAGGCAACAGGTCCCTTACAGGCAGGGGTGGGTTCCTCCCGGTTCGCACGAACCAGATCATCGGTGAACCCGGAAGTAATTAACTTCCGGAACGCCAGTACCACTCCTGGCCCCTGTCGCTGGGTGCCTGCAGGGTTTTTCTTTTTAAAAAACGCCTCTCCGGATGACCTTGAAAACCTGCAAGGTTGCTTTGGAAGGGGACAGATGGGTAGCATTTCCCCCTGCCCCCCTCCCTGGGTGCCTGCAGCCAAGGAGCCTGCAGCCTTAAAGCAAGCCTTTGCACAGTAAACAAAATCTCACGAGCGAGAGAAGTTTGGGTTTGTAAAACTCTGCACCCCCTGAAATGACAATTTTGGTGGCCATCCCTTAAAAAGGACATTGAAACAGTTATGTTGCTGGCTGCCCTGCCTGCACAGCAGAGAAGTGCAGGCAACAAAAAATTCCTTATTTCCTGCATCTGGTAGCCGATCCTTCAGTACCCTGGATAGAGATTTCTATAGATTTTATCCTAGAACTCCTAGAGAGCTCCAGAAACACAGTAATTTGGGTAGCATGGACCTTTTTTTCAAAACAGGTCCCCTTGGTCCCATGCCAGAAAATCCCAATGGCCAAAACTCTAGCAAAACTATTCTTACTTCATATCTACCACTTACATGGCACTCCATGCCAAATTATATCAGATTGGGGGAGGTCCAGTTTCTGGGTTCTCCAAATTCTGGAAAGTTTTTTTTGGACTTTCTGGGAAGCAGCTAGGGCCTCAGTTCTAATCACCAACCTCAAACAAATGGGGCGATGGAACGAGTTAACTTGGTTCTGGAACAATACCTCCAATGCTTTATTAACTACCAACAGGATGACTGGACCGACTGTTAACATTTGTGGAGGTAGCATACAACAATTCAGTGTGCACCAGCAAGGGTTTTACCCCATTCCAAATAGTCACAGGCCAAGAATTTAACCTGATGCCTGAACTACTCACTACTGAACCAACAATCCCCTCCCTAAAGGAGTGGATCAACCAGCTAAAGACCACCTGGCCCATTGTCTGCAAAGCCCAAGATGAAGCAAAAGCAGCCTATAAGGCTTAGGCAGAAAAACAGAGAGTGGATCCTAAACCATTTCAAGTTGGGGATCTGCACTAATCTTCCATTGCAGCCTATTAAAATCCAAAGTGACCTCAGTCTTATGACCCATGCCACGCACCCCCCCGCTTTACTACAACCCATTATGGTAGAGGGCAAACAACACTTTGAGGTTAAACAGATCCTTGATACGGCACCATGGGTCTACCCAGTATTTAGTGGCCTGGAAAGACCTCCCCACATCTCAAAATGAGTGGGTTCACAAAAAACACAGAGCCACTAGATTAATCAAGCACTTCCACCAACTCTACCCTGACAAACCTAACTAATTGTTCTTATTATTGTCTTCCCCTTTATTATTTTCTTTGTCTCCAGGTGGATGTCTTCTTTTCTTAGGGGGGCAGTATGTCAAATCCCATTGATCTCTATCAGGATCTTGTCTTTCCAGAGGGAGGGGGAGGATTCGGGCTACGCTTGCATGGGATTTTCCTTTGTTCTTGTTCTCTGCTTTGATGTCGCTTTGGGATGTTGGGGGGGGGGCAGAGAATATTCCTTGGGCCATCTGTTTTGTCTCACCACTGGAGGAGCAAGGTTGTAGTGCCTGGGAAGTGCCTGTTATCACCTTCTCAGCCTGAAGTTCTCACAACATCTTCACATTTTGGGATTGGCACAAAGATGAACTGGACATTGGGAGCGGCCCTGGAAGCAGCCGTTTAACCTAACACTCCAGTGCACGAAATTCAGATTCTGCCTGCACCCTCTCTGCTATCACTGTCTTCCAATAAAAGTTCCTTTTGAAATGCTATTCATTTCAAGAGTTCTGCTTTCTTGAGAAGGCTGGCAAGGCAGGACCTTACAATTCTGTTTCATTATTTCATTTTCACTCATTCCTCTAATATATTGATAACATACTGAATTTTATTTCTGTATTTTGGGATGTTATCTATCTCATCCAATATTGGGTAACCTACAAATTTGGCAGCATAATCACCCCTATTCTTCAAATTCATTCATAAGAATACTGAAAAAAGAGGACCCAAAACATTTCTTTGTGGAACCCCACACAGAATCTCTCTCCAATGTGATAAGGAACCACTGGCAAATACTGTTTATGCATTTTGAGACAGCTATGTATATATTTTAATTATCCTGTCATCCAGCCTGAATTGTATGTCATTAAGTTTTTTCCAGTTGATTTGCTGATGTCAATAAGTGTACAACAACACCCCCTAAACCTATTCAAGACATTATCCAATCAAAAAGTGAGGCAAGACTAGTCTAGCAAGATTGATTGGCAGATCTATGATGGTTTCTAATTTTAATCTTTGCCAAATTTCAGCATAAGATTTATCATCTGCAGTTTGTTTGGTCTTTCCTTTTATTTATTTTTACATACACACACAAACACAAACACACACACACACACACACACACCTCCATTAAGCTACAGTTAGATTCTGCTCCTTTAACCTGCCCTGCTAAAGTGCATACTTTTTTGTTAGAGAAAACTGAACCAAAATAGGAATTGAATAGCATACTATTTCTCTGTTAGCATTATGGTAATTTAGCAGCTGAAAATTAAGAATTCCAGCATTACATTCCCCTCAGTTGCTGTATTAGTCACTCCCTCAACTAAATTTTCCAATGGATGGAAATGAATGCATTTTGGATAGAACTATTAATAAAAGGTCAAGGTTTGAAATAAACGATAAGAGCAGATGTTTGAGAAGGTGCTATTGAAAAACAGCTTAGATAGACAAATGGGAATGAAGAAGCATCAGTAGTGAAGTTTAGCATACCAATGCAGCAAGAGTATTGAGATGTTCAGATTTCAGTGTTCCAATTGGCTAATTCTTTGGAAATTTAAAGAACAAGCTAAGAAATAAATAGAAGAGATAGATAGGAATTAGGTAAATTTCCACACAAGGCCCATTCCCTGACTTCTGCCCAAGTCAAAATAAATCAATCAAAAAACACATGAGGAAAATGTAATAATAATTCTTCTGCAAGTTAAGCAAAAGGGACTAACAAAACCCATCATATTTTGACACTTAGATTCTGCCTCTGGATCTTAAAATCTGATCTTCACTGACCAGGCAACAAAAATGATGTAGGTTTTTTCTGAATAATTTGCTGATGCTGAATGATCTATCTTTTTCCACCCCTAGATTTCATGTCACTCATATTGAGAAAAAAATCAACCAATCCCAGGAGGAATCTTTTCATGAGAAGATGCCGGACGTAGCTGATACAGACCAGGAGACTTATAGCAATGAGAAACTTCAATGGACTGGGTCACAGAATGGAATTGTTCATACAAACGGAGTACAGGAAAGAAAATTAGTTCAGCCAGATTCTGAAAGACCACCAAAGGAGACTACTGCAGATGACTTAATTCAATCAGAGTCTCGTTTAAATATAACAGCCAATGCAAATATAGCCATAAATGAAACAGAGGGAGGATACCCTAAGACACGTTCTTCACAAGAAGCAATAAACTCTGCTGTTAGTTATGCAACTGAGACTAACTCCACTTCAGGACCCAAAGACCTTTCATCACAAGAGCTAGAGGAGGATAAAAAAGCTGAAAAGGTGGGCCATCAGAGAGTAGCTTATGAAGTATTAGACCACAAACAAGGACAAGTTCTTTCAATAGGACCCAAACTGGAAATGGGCCCAGTAGAGCAAGTGGCATAAAGCATCAGGTAGTTACTTCTAATTTCTTTCTTGTTTTCTCCTATATGCATCTAGAAATTCATAATCTGAATTTTGTTCTTTCAGTATATAAAGCTGCTAGAAAAATATAAATCAAAGTTCTAAAGGTATAGAGTGTGCTGAGGCTATTGAAAGAGCTGGAATAGTGTTGCAAAAATTCCCTTGTGAAAATGGTGAAATAAGGGCAATATCTTTAGGGAAATTGAAATGCCAAATAAATATACATTTTTAAGAATTCCAAATACACAATTTTCAGTGAATGCTGGCTGTGTGTAATGATAATACTTTCCTGATATGGAACTCTCTTGTTGTCTTGTGACTGATGATTTCTTGAGATGAATGATACGACAAAAAGAGACTACTATAGGCAGGGAAGCCAAAAAGAGCACAGATGATATTCTTATCTGTATTTCTGATGGAAAGTCAACCACTGGCTCAAGGGTGGTGCCATAGAAAGAACTTTGGATTGGGGGGCCATGCTTTACAGTATCTGCAGAAAGGGCTTCTGGCAGGGGATGGACGACAACTAACAAGAGCTGGGAAGAATGTGTTTGGAATGTGTTTCTAGTTTTAGTTTAAAGCCCAATTAGCTTAGCTTATCCAAAGGCTTTAAACTAAAACTGGAAGGGAGGGGAAGGAGTGAAATCTTCAGGAAACATAAACCTCAAACATAAATCCCACAATAACCAATCAGACAACAAGGAGAGAAGCGACAAGAAGGAAGAGAAAATAGGAGAAATAAGAAGCAAATAAAAAATCAGCCATAAAGGACTCAGATGCCTATACACTATTGCTCAAAGTGTGGGGAACAGAGGGAACCTGAAGTCCTAGTACACGAGATCAGGTATGATATTGTTGCAATTACTGAAACCTATTTATATTTCAAATTTATGAAATGCCCATCTGTATGCAGATGATTTCGGCATAGAGAGGCGATCCGTCATTTGCTGCTTTCCCCTTGGGCCATTCCTCCATCTTTGCTGAGATTTTGCACTGCCCATGGTCAGGTCAGTGCTGGGAGTCAGCGCTCTACACAGCACCCCAATTTCAGGGGTATCTGGTGAAGTATTTTCAGAGAGATTCGGGTTAATGTCAGCATTCCAGATAGCATCCAAAACTAAATTACAGTTCAAGGCAACGTGCTGCTCAAAGTTCCAATTTATTAAGAGAGCCATGTTGGCACATCTGGGGAAAAACCCGAATCTGAAGCCTCTTCCATTCCCCCCCCCAAGTTAAACTTCATGATCTTGCCCCCACATCCACAAGTCCATCACATGGTCCATGGGCTTCCACTGCCATGCTGGCAGTCCCTCCTATCCAGTTCCTGTGAGGTGCAGAGGTGCCAAGGCAAAGGATGACCTTGGCAATCTAGGAAGGAATTTTATTTTGGCTACATAACATTCTACTCTGTGCCATCCTCCCTCCCATTTCCCCACTATAGAAACAGCATAATAGAATAGAAGTGTGGCAGACCAAAGATCCAAAAGGAACATGGCTACAGACCTGACATCTGGGAGTTAAGCTACCATAGCTGAATTCTACTTCATGACACCTTGGGAACTAGATGAGCTGCATATTTCATAGACAGACAATGCACACAATTTCATAGACAAAAACTTAGAATCTGGTTTGCCAGTTTGCCAGACCTAAAGTAATTCCGTTGGTACTGTTCTGGGAAAAGAAAGATGGCTCATTTCATTTATGCGTTGATTATAGAGGTCTAAATGCAGTATACATGGAAAATGTATGCCCCCTACCCCTCATGAAGGATATACTGGCCCACCTTTATTTATTTATTTATAATTAAATTTATATTGCCGCCTATTCGCCCATAGGTGACTCAAGGCAGCTTACAAACTATAAAACTCAATTTAAAACAGTAAAACTAATAAAAAGACTAAAATAAATTAATATAATAAAATCACCCCCCCTCATCTCCCACCCCAGTGACAGCAGATCACACGAGCCATTTAATGGGCTCCATCCCACTCTGGATTCCCCAGGCCTGCGGGCAGAACCAGATCTTCAACGCCTTCCGGAAGAGAATTGGGGTAGTGCCATTCCATCCAAGACCAAAGATGGCAATTCACCCTGAGCCAACGAATCCCAAACCCAGAGCCACTCGGTCTTACCAGGGTTTAGTTTCAACCCATTGCTCCCCATCCAACACTTAACAGCCTTCAGGCACTGTGAGAGGGAGGACATGGCATCACTTAACTCACCACAGGCTGAGACATACAGCTGAGAATCATCCGTATATTGATGATACCTCAGTCCATGGGGATAGATAATCTCACCTAGTGGCTTCATATAAATGTTGAACAGGAATGGAGAGAGTACTGATGCCTGTGGCACCCTGCAAAGCAGTGAATGAGGGCTGGATCTCTCCCCTCCTATCAACACTGATTGAGAGCGGATGCAGAGGAAGGACATGAACCAGGATAGCACAAGGCCTCCCACTCCCATCCCCCGAAGTCGCTCCAGGAGAATACCATGGTTGATGGTATCGAAAGCCACTGAGAGGTCAAGTAGAGCAAGAATGGATGCACTACCCCCACCCGCTCTCTCCAGAAATCATCCAAAAGTGTGACAAATGCTGTTTCTGCCCAAACCCAGGCCTGAATCCTGACTGGCAGGGGTTGAGATAATCCATTTCATCCAGGAACCTCTGGAGCTGCTGCACAACCACCTTCTCAACAACTTACCCACAAAAGGGGAGATTGGAGACAGGTCAAAAATTGGTTGCAGGCCAGCGTGCCACACCCATAATGCTATGGCGCATGCGCAACCAGCTTCCCCCTCTCCCTACTTTCCACATGTTTTTTTCACCCTTCCCAGGCTCCAGAGGCTTTCTAGGAGCCTGGGGAGGGCGAAAACAGATCCCCCCAATGCCCTCCGGATGCTTCATGAGCTTCCCTGAAGCCTCCGGAGGGCCAGAAATGGACCTGCGGGGAACCCGGAGGTTCGGGAGTGGTGACTTTCGGTTTGTCCGTGGGGCCGCTTTTCGACCTCCGGAGCCTTCAGAGAAGCCTCCTGAGGGCTCTGGAGGGTGAAAGGCGGTCCTGTGCGCAGGCCGGAAGTCACCGTTCCTGAGCTTCCGGTTTGCCCGTAGGGCCGGTTTTTCATGAAAAATGGGCTCAAAGGAAGGCCGAAGTCAGTTGACAGGGCAACGCCTCGCGTGCCCTAACAAACGGCTCCGTGTGCCACCTGTAGCATGCATGCCATAGGTTCGCCATCATGGGTATAGAATATGAAGGATGTGGGTTTTGTTTTGTTTTTATAGTTTTCTTATGTGTGGTGTACACTGAGGATGGCATCTAACTTCGCTTTATGAGGTGCAATGGCAATAAAGTAAACTTAAATGGCTGCAAATGTGGATGGAGTTAAGCAAAAAAAAATTGGTTGCAGGCAATAACAAAGTAGAATGGAAACCTGAAGTTTTTTTTTATTAGGAATAATATCTGCGAAATACAAAAAAGAAATCCAGTATTTAATACTATTATAATTACGGTGGTAAGGATTGCCTTTGCCCAGAAATGGAAAAACAAATTAACTCCAAGCGAAGATGAAATAATAAGAAAGGTTATGGATTATGCTGAAATGGACAAACTAACTAAAGAAATCCAGGGAAAAGAAGAATCAAAATTCTACCAGATATGGGATAAATGGTATAGGTGGATGGAGGAAAAAAACAAGAATCAATGAAGGAATATAACTATATATATTTGTGGATTTTCTGGAAGACAAAATCACTCAACTTCATTCCCAGTTAGGCGCCAGCAGGGTTGCTGGTCCAGCAGAAGCCCCTATTATTAAAAATAATAGTTATGAGTAAAATAAGAGGGTTAAGAATGGTGAAATCTGAATGAAATACAATAGAAGGGGAAATAATATAAGGTGAGCGGTATCGATTGATAATTGCTATTAGAAAGAACAGGAAGCCCCTGTTCATATTGTATTGTGTAAATGTGGTGTACATCTAAGTTTTGTGTGTGTGTATTTTACATGTTTGTAAATAAATAAATAAATAAATAAATAAATAAATAAATAAATAAATAAATAAGGAATTATCCAACTGAATAGAGTCCAGTGATGGTGTCTTAAGAAGAGGACGGACCACAGCCTCCTTAAAGTGCTGTGGCAATGCCCCCTCCTATAGAGAAGCATTAATTACCATCAGAGTTCACCCATCTGTCACCTGCTGGGAAGCTTTCACAAGCCAGGAGGGCCATGGGTCTAAGACACAGGTGCTTGCACGCATACTTCCTAGGATCCTGTCCACTTCCTTGGGAGCAACAGGGTCAAACTGCTTCCAGATAACAGGGCAAGAACCTGCTTCAGGGGCTTCTGCTGGACCAGGAAACCTGCTGGAGCCTAACTGGGAATGAAGTCGAGTGATTTTGTCTTCCAGAAAATCCACAAATTCCTCAGCGCATCCTTTCAGATGAACTTCAATCTCCTCCTTCCCCAGGAAGAGGTGGCTCACCTTAAAGAGGGTCGCTGGGCAATGATCTGCAAACACAATTAGTGTGGAGAAGTATTTATACTTTGCTGCATGAATCACCAAAAGGTAGACCTTAACAGCAGCTCTTGCCTGTGTTCGATCGAGTTCATGCCTTGTCTTCTGCCAGCGGTGCACTAGACGTCTCCTGATGCATTTCATCCCTCTCAGTTCCTCTGTACACATCAAGGTTGCATTTCCTGTGCCAGCCCCTCCCACCTCCCATATATCCCATTACCTGACACCACTGAGATAGGTCACCCTCCCCTGCCTTCCCTGAGAACCCTTTCATCCCCAAGTTCCAACACTCTTCCTTAAAAGGGGGAAAACCTCCTCCTACTGACACAGTCGGGGGCAAGGCAAGCCTTATAGGCCTTATAGTAATTGTTCTCAGTGCCCTCAAACTCATACCACTTCTTCCTCATTGCCGTAGAGGGATCACATCCAGCACCCCCTTATCTCCCAACACACTCAAAATGCACCCACTCAATGCACAAATGGCACCCTGCTAGGTCGCTCAATCCCACCAAGCAGGGAGCCATTCCTCCCCCCGCCCAACTCTCACCTGTGGAAGAGGGACCAACACAATTGCCTCACTCACTTTCCCTTCCAGCCCCAGGATTTCCCAAGCGGCCTTCCCAGGTCCAGTTACAGAACATTCAGAGGATTGCAGATACAAGATTGCAGAAGGTAGTCCAAAAAGAAGCCAAAAGGCCTGCTATGCTACACTGAAAATTTAGCAGCTGGGTAGTCCTGTAATGTCTCATGAAGTTCACAATTCCAAGTTCCCACTTGCCAGTTAGTCTCCAGAGATCCCAATGGCAGCCTGACACTCTCCACAGCATTGTCACCCACATGAGTAGGCCTGGCTCCCAACAAAGGCTAGTGAAGCTTGTCTCTTCAGCCAGTTCTGCCTCCATTAGATGACCCATGCCATTAATCAAGCTGCTGCTGACTCATGGATTCTCAGACTGGAGTTTAGCAACAGCCTGGGGAATCCAGGGGGAGTCCGGAGGAGACCAGGAAAACTAAACAATCATAAATCAGCCACCCCCTCTTCTCTGTCTCTCCATCTCACCTTCCAACTACCCCTTCCAACTCTTGGCGCTTCTGTTTTTTAAAATAATCTTTTATTTTTTATTCTCTTACATACCATTTTAAGAATACATTCACATAATTGTTATTCTTCTTTACATTTGTCATTCTTATTCATTTATTATTTCATTTAATAGGCTGTAATATACAGTTTGGGTTGCTTTATTTATCATCCCTTCTTCCCGTTGTAATACCACCTTATTTTCCCTTTCTTTCTCCCTCCCTCCCTTCTCTGCTTCCTTCCTTCCTCCTCTCCTTCCCCTTCCTTCTTCCCTTCCCTTTCTCCTACTCCTTCTCTTCCTCGCCCTTCCATCCTCCTCTCCCTATCTCTTTCTTTCCCCCCCATCTTCCTCTCATTTTCTCCTCCTATCTCCCTTTCTTTTTCTATTGTTGTAGGTGTCTCTTTCAAATCTCAGTTTATGTTTCCGTGGGATGGTATTTCCGCAAATCCAGATATAGTTTAGTATCATTTCTTATTCCCTTACCTTTGCTAATCTACCTTAGTTATGTCCTCCCCCTTTATATCTCGCTCTTGAATATATACATATATTTAATATTTTCTTTTCTGTTTTCCCCTTCTTCCCTCCTTTTTCATTCAATAGTGCGTAGTCTGGGTTCTTTATGTTCTCCCAACTTTCTTTTCTAGCTTCCTTTCACTAGCCAATCATAAAAATCTTCCCCATGTCTTGAAGTACTCCAATTCCTCTTTATCCTTTATTTTCATTGCCAACCTATTCATCTCTTGTCAGGGCTGCTTCCCTCAGTAACCAAGAAAGAAACACTCAACTCCATTTTGCAGAATTAAGAGTACTTTTACTGGTCATGAGTAGATAGTAGCTAGGCAAAGCAAGATCTGAGGCAAAAGCGTGCGTAATCAGAGATATCAATATGTGACCCAACACCCTCCCCCTTGGTAAACCCATCCCATAGTCCAATCCATGCACCCCACAGGTGTCATATGGGAGACATCTTCAAAAATCATCATCAGGTTGGTATGTCAGACAGTTGGCCTTGGCGGCAACTCCTCTATCAGCAGCATGCATAGTAGATGGCAAGAACAACTCCCTTTTCACAGTCACTCCAGCACTGACACTCCCCCACCCAAATACCATGCCCCCCTCCCCATTTCAATGGCAGCCGAAAGCAAGCAGCAAAACAGAGGCTGACATCCGGCGCTCCGTCAGGAAAGGAAATCATCCCTGCAGAAAAAGAACAAACAAACACACAAACAACATAAAACAGGAACAAGGAAAAGGTGGAAACGTCCAAGTCAATTTGGGTCATGGCTTGTCGGGGTAGGTAGAGTAGAATCTTCGTAAAAGTCGAGGAGCCCTCACATGGGACTTATCGACCCATTCAGCATGGGGGGGGGGGGAAATGTTTCCAGGATATCAGATACTGAATCCGATTTCTATGTTTCCGAGAGTCCAAAATCTCCTTAATCTCAAAATGTTGCTCTATCTCAATGAGGTACAGGTAGAGGAACTCACAGAGAGGAAGTGTGTTCCGGATTCAAAAGGTTGACATGAAACACTGGGTAAACACAGTTAAGGTATTTAGGCAGTTCCAGTCGCACCGACACAGGGTTAATAATCTTTACAATAGGAAATGGACCAATGTACTTAGGACCCAGTTTCTTAGACTTCTGGGTGGTTTGGAGAAACTTGGTAGACAAGGTTGGACCATCTCCAACCTTGTATTCTCTTTGTTTAGTTCTCTTCTTGTCAGCCTGTTTCTTGTGTGCTCGATGAGCAGCATCCAATGTCCTGTATGCCAAAGGCCAGATTTTGCAGAGCTGGTCACTCCAGTCGGAGAGGGACAGAACTTGAGGCTTTTCTTGTGGCACCTCTGGAATAGGCACAAAATCAAAATCAAACACTACTTTAAATGGGGTAAACCCCATGCTGCTGTGCACCGAGTTGTTGTAGGCCACATCAGCATGAGGTAACAACTCAACCGAATTATCTTGCTGATAATTAATGAAACATCGGAGGTACTGTTCCAAAACAGAATTAGTCCTTTCACAAACTCTGTTAGTTTGAGGATGGTGGGCGGAGATTAGCCCCTGGGTGGAGCCAATCAACTTCAAAAACTCCTTCCAAAATAAGGAGGTGAATTGGACCCCTCTATCGGAGATAATGCGGTCCGGTACACCATGTAGACAATATACATGTGTAATGAACAATTTAGCCAAGGATTTAGCTGATGGGGTTTTGGAACAAGGAACAAAATGAACCTGTTTGGAAAACAAATCCGTAACAACCCAAATCACAGTATTCCCTTGACTCTCTGGTAATTCAACAATGAAATCCATAGATATTTCCTTCCACGGAGCCTCCAGACGGGCCACGCCTTGGAGCAGGCCTTGGGGCTTCCCTGGTGGGCGTTTCGCAGCAGCACATGTGGGGCAACTGGCCACATAAGACTCAATGTCCTTCTTCAATGACGGCCACCAAAATTGCCTTTTAATGAGATGTAGAGTTTTCACAAATCCAAAATGGCCTGCCATGCGTGAATCGTGGGCCCGTTGTAGGACCAAGGTCCTAATGGTAGCAGGAACATACACTTTAGCTCCTATCCAAGGTAGACCATCTTTCATGGTACACTCATTTGAATGTTGTTTAAACCAGTCATCGGACTCAAGGCCTTCCTTGAGTTTGGAGATGAGGTCCTTTGTGACCTCAAAATTAGAGCTGCTCTGGCTTCTGGTGACCACCGGAGCAGCGAGACTCTTTGCTGGGATGACTGGGTGAACCACGCTAAGCTTTGAGCTGTTGTATTGAGGGAGTCTGGATAAAGCATCAGCCATAAAGTTCTTCCCCCCTGGGATATACTTTAAAGTGAAGTTGAACCTGTTGAAATGTTGTGCCCATCTCATCTGTTTAGGAGATAACTTCTGAGGGGTCTTTAACACCTCTAAATTCTTGTGATCAGTCCATATCTCAAAAGTGTGTTTAGCTCCCTCTAGGAAATGTCACCAGGTCATCAAAGCCCACCTGACTGCAAAAGCCTCCTTTTCCCATATAGCCCATCGTCTCTCTGTCTCAGTTAGCGGAAGGCACGTCGGCACTTTAAAGTGCATGCCACTGTGCCCCGCCATAGAGCGAAACACATCCTGCTTTATGGCCGGGAGGTGCGCTGCCACTTTAAAATGCATGCCGCCACCCTGGCCATACAATGGGACCCGCTGTATGGCGGCATGGCTTTAAAAAATAAAATGTGCCAGCCCGTGCGCCAGCAGAGGCGGGTAAAATACACATAAACACATAAAGAGCCGAGGTGGCGCAGTGGCTAAATGCAGCACTGCAGGCTACTTCAGCTGACTGCAGTTCAGCAGTTTGGCTGTTCAAATCCCACCAGGCTCAGGGTTGACTCAGCCTTCCATCCTTCCGAGGTGGGTAAAATGAGGACCCAGATTGTTATTGGGGGCAATATGCTGACTCTGTAAACCGCTTAGAGAGGGCTGAAAGCCCTATGAAGCGGTATATAAGCCTAACTATTGCTATTGCTATAAACACACACACAAACACACACAAATTACTGATAATAAAACAAATTACAATTACTTACAAATAATTTTGAATTCCTCCCCCCTGCCCCCATTTATCTCCAACATACATTAAAGAGGATGATAATGGGCATAAAAATCAAGGAGGGTGATTTTTGCTGATGACTTAGTTATATTCTTGCAAATCCCCAAACTGATATACAATACGATGAAGAAGCTAAATGGCTTTGGATCAGAGGTGGGTTCCTACCGGTTCAGACTGGTTCGACCAAACCGGGCATAGTTTGTTGGCCCGGGTTGCTGGAACCAGCAGTGACCCAGGCCTGCCTGCCTCCGAACCAGTTCCCCAGTTGGCGCAGCATGTTTTTTTCCCCATTTTTTAATGTAGATCTATTTATGGATAACTGCACCCGCACATGTGAGCAAAGCACACAAAATTGTGCGTGCACCGAACTAGCAGTAATGCTGGTAGCAACCCAACCCTGCTTTGGAGTTTTAGCAGCCTTTGGAATAAATAAAATGCTTGTTAAGAACATGACTTCTCAAAGTAATGAAATATTGATAAGAAAGTTAGCTTTTAAGGTGATGAAAGGAGTTAAATATCTTGGGGTTACATTGACAAATACAGATTCCAAACTCTTTCAAAAGAATTTTGTACCTATATGAAATGACAATAAAAAAGGTGAATTAAGAAAATTATTACAATTGTCTCAATTGGGTAGAATCTCTGCAATTAAGATGAATGACTTACCAAAGAAGTTATTTTTATTTCAGGCTTTACTAATATTGACAACCAACACCTCATTGAATCAATGGCAAAAGGATATTTCTAAATTCATATGGCAAGGGACAAAACCCCAAGAATTAGATGGAAATTACTGCAAGATGCCAAAGAAAGAGGATATTTAGGTCTACTAGATTTGTACTTTGATGCTTACTGCTTGGTGTGGATGAAAGAGTGGGTGACTCTCCAAAACAAGAGATAATTCAAACTAAAGGGCCATGAACTAAGATTCGGATTGCATACCTACATATGGCATGACAAGGTTAAGGTGAATGCTGACTGTTGAATAATAATTTTGTTAGAAGTGCTGCCCTAATGGAATAAATATACAATAAGATTCTCTATGAAGGTACATGCTGTCATGCCGATGGAGGAAAGGGGAGGAAGCAATCCAGGTTGCATTCTCCGCATGCTTTTGCTTTTGCTGTAACAGCATGGAATTTAAAGGGGGGTTATCTTGAAGACAGATGGGCTTCCTCCCAGCTGATTCCACCTCCTGCTTCAAATGTGGAATGCAGAACCAACCATCCAGTCAATAAAATAGATCAAGCGCCTTCATGGAAAACCTCAAAGTTGCATGAAAGAGATAGCACTGAAAGGAGTGGTGGTCATGGAGTTCACTCCCTCACCCGAAAAGATGGAGGGAGCCCCAACCCCACCAAAGGCTAACCGATACCAACTCTGACCCTTTGCTAAGTGGCCTGATCACCCCTGTGACTGTCCCCATAGAACTCCATTTCTCAGGGTCAGGATTGTCAACCTCAGAGCCTTATAGACTCAGGCTGCACCAGGTGCTTGGTGAACCTGGACTAGTGGAAAAGCTAGGCATTCGGCTGAGGAGGCTAAAAGTCCCAGTTGCTTTCTGCCAATTAGATGACTCAGTCGCAGGAGTTTTTAAAAAAAAATATTTTTAAAATTATTTTTCAATTACAAAAATAAACATTCCATCCTTCTTCATGCAGTTCATCGTCTGGGTACAAACATCTCTGTGCAATATCGTTCCTCTTTTGCCACATCTTTCACATTCATATGAACATTATTTCCCTAAGTTTAGTATTATAATATATTGAACATTTAAACTTTATAAAACTCTCCATTTTCTTTCTTAATATCTTCTAGTAATAATATCATATTAATATTAAACATCATTATTCTTGTCATACACATATTAACAGTTTTCATCTTATTTATATCTCTAAGTATATTGTCTACTTATTTTTTAGCTTTCTTCATTTCCAAACTCCTTTTTTATTCTCCAACCATTGGTAAAATACTTCCCAAATCATATAAGATTCAACTTGTTCTTTCTCCTTAATTGCTAATGTTAATCTGTTCATTTCTGCACATTCTAATATTTTCCTTATCACCTTCTCATCAATAGGAATCTGTACACTTTTCCAATGTTGTGCAAATGCAATTCTAGCTGCAGTTAATATATGAATGATTAAATATACATTCTCTTTATTATAAATTTCAGGTAGAATTCCTAGCAGAAATGTTTCTGGCTTCAGCTCAATACGTTGTTGTACCATCTCTTCCAACTATGTCTTATTTTTTGTCCAATACTTTTTTGCCTCTCCACATGTCCACCACATATGATAATAAGATCCAGGTATTTGGTGGCACTTCCAATATTTAGCTGAGTTGTCTTTAAACATCTTTGCCAACTCGCTGATGGTAGATGTCATCTGTAAAACATCTTATACAAATTCTCTTTATATGCAGTTGACATTGTTAATTTGTAATTCCTCTTGCACAATTTCTGCCATTTATCCAATTCTATTGTATAGCCAAAAATTTTCATCCATGCTATCATTGTCTCTTTTACTTGTTCTTCCTCCAATTTTATGCCCAATAAGTAATTACACATTTTCTTTATTAATCTTTCTTCTGTTCCTGTTAGAATTTTATCTAACTCCGTTAATTCTTTGTAAAAACCCTGTAATTTAGCATCTTTCTTATATCTAGACTGTATCCGCACATGCAAATATCACATTATATTGATCCCTTGCTCACTTATTTCTTCTTTCGTTTTAACTCTCCCTTCTTCATTTGAAGTATCTTTATATCTGACAATGTTCCCCATATTAATAATATTTGGGTGGATCTATGCTTCCATTGTTCAAAGCCAAACTGGTATCCTCAAATAATGTTGTTCTTTAATTTTCTCCCACACCAATAATAATGCATTCCTTATATAATGTCTCTGAAAATGTATCTTATTTTTCCCATACCATAAGAATGCACACCAGCTCAATTGCAAATCATGCCCTTCTAAAGTTAATAATCTTATATTCCTCAGTACAATCCACCCCACAGGAGGCATTCCTCTAATTTTTGTGACTGAACCCATAGAAATGTGAATGGGGACCCTTTCAGAAGTCTTGAGCAGCATAGTGGCACCAGGGATGGAGAGACCCTTTGTTTTAGGGCTTGCCTGGCTAAAAAAGTGAAATCCATATGTGAATTGGAGGAGGGGATTACTGAAACTCAAAATGGGCAGCCAGCCTCCAAGCCAAAGGGGAACCCTAGGGAACCCCTGCCCATGTTGTGAACTTGGTGTGGCAATGCAAGGAAGCCTCTTCCCACATTCCTAAGGAATACAGAGATCTGAAGGATGTGTTTAGCAAAAAGGGGTCAAACTTCCTCCCCACCAGCCCACAGACTGTGCCATTGAAATCTTGCTGGGAGCAAAGCTACCAAAAATGAAATTATGAGTGGTGGCCTTAGTTTTATTCAGGGAGAAAAAAGATGGGACTTTGCATCTCTGCATTGACTATTATGGCCTGAACCCAGTATGCATGGAAAATATGTAAACACTCCCTCTGATGAAGGACATGCTAGCCCATTTAACAAATGAGAATTTTTTTCACCAAGATGGGTTTGCAGGAAGTGTATTACCACATTAGAATTAGGAAGTGGGATTAATGGAAGACCACCTTCAATTGCCTGCTAAGTTTTTTCCAGTTCAAAGTGCTTCCTTTTGAATTATAAGGAGCCTCTGCAGTATTCATGCAACTCATTAATAAAGCACTGTATGAGCACTTATATAAAGGGGTCCTGGTCTATTTGAATGACATTTTAATTTACACTGAAACCCAAGTGGAACACTTGAGGTTGGTTCGAGTGTTCCTTAAGAAACTTCATGCCTCCAAACTTTATGCCAAACTTTCCAAGTGCAAATTCCACCAGGCAAGATTATTAAAATTACTTAGGCTACTAAATCTTCCACAGGGGATCAAAATGGACCCTGAAAATGTTAGGGTGGTAATAGACTGGTCTCTGCCTCATATGAGGAAGCAGTTACAAAGCTTCCTAGGGTTCATAAACTTTTACAGCCAATTTATCCCATGTTTTGCCCAAACAGCCCTGTGTATCACAAATTTGCTAAAAACGAAAGAGGGAAACAGCCTAAACCCAGCCAACCTTTGAAATGTCAATGGAATGTCAAGCCATGTTTGAAAAACTTAAGCAGTTTTTGTGGCCAAGCCAGTGGTGAAGCATTCAAATCCCGACAAACCTTTCATCACACAAGCTGATGCCAGTGATGTCACAGTGAGGGTGGTGCTAATGCAGGAGAATGAGAACAGGCAGTTACAACCATCTGCATATACCTCTAAGAAACTGTCAGAAACTGAGCAATGCTGGGCCGTCTGGGAGAAGAAGGCTTATACTGTAAAATGGGCACCCCTGGAAGCAAAATCACTTTTCAGGTATGGATTGATCACAAAAATCTGGAAGCACTGAAAACCCCTCATAAATTTTCCCCTAAACATTGGGCACAACATTTTTAGCAGTAAGATTTCACTTTGTGCTACATCCCAGGGAATTTCCTGCTTGATGCCCTATCACAAGTGCCACAGTATTGCTCCAAAGCAGAAATAATCAAACCAGTGCTCCCATTGCATCAGCTGGCAACCCAAGTGATGATCAGAACACAGCAGAAAGAAAAGCTGCTCACCACCCTGAAAAAGGCACTAACAGATGATGAATGGTTCTATAACCACAATAATGTGTGCTCCATCCAGGATGAACTGGCTTGGGTGGGAGCAAAACTGTACATGCCAACTGGCGAAAAAACTTCTGATTATAAAGGCATGCCATGATTTGAAAGCAGCAGGACACTTTAGATTTGTAAAGACATTGCATTTAATAAAATGACAATTCTGGTGGTGGTCTTAAAAAATGCATTGAAAGCGATGTATCCATTTGCCCTGTTGTGCATCTGCTAAGCAGAGACAGGATAGAACACCAGGACTATGGTGTTCTACCATAGTACCAGATTGTGGCATAGTCATTAGCACCCTGGAGAGAGCTGGACTTTATTGTAGAACTCCCTGAAAGATTGGGGAATAAAGTGATCGGGGTGTTGACAGACCTATTTTCAAAATAATAGGACTTCCAGTTGATGTCACAGCAATAACAGACACAGGGAACTGAATTCTCCCTGCCTTGTAGGGGCAGTGAAGCCAAGAGGGGTGCCCTGTGAGGTTGAGGAGAGTCACAGCTCTCCTGTCTGACTTGGGGTACTTTTTCCCTCTCAGCCACAGCAAGGAGAAGAGACAGCCTAAAGATGGCTGCAACAAAGCTGGGACAACCGAAGAACAACTAAGACTGGTGCTGGAGCAAAGATGGTGAACAGTGACTGGAACTGGGGGAGAGGATTCTTTTTTGCCTTAAACTTAACCCCAAGGAATAATTCAGAACTATTTGCTGAGAACTATTTGTTAAAGCAGTGTCTGAGCATTCTGAGAAAATACTTGATTTACAACCAAAATAATGATTGACTAGTGACAACACTAAAATTTAAGTCGAGTGCCATCTGCTGACAAAAGGGAAAATTACACATCTGGGAATACTTACACGAAGGACTGTGAAAATATCTACTGGATTATTCCCAACTACCCCATAATCACTGGAGTTTCAAATACGAAATAAGGAAGCTGTTCAATGAAAGGGACCTCTAAATGTTATGCTAAAAGATTGAACCTAAAGAGGATATAAAGAGGCTTTTGATAACATCTGGGACTATTTAAATGGAATTGATTGTTTACCTATGGAATACAAAGCACTGTGATCAGTGCACCCCTTGAAGGGCAACTTAAGAATTGAATAAATAGTTCTTGGACTGCTGGATGAAAGTTGAACTTTTGAAAATAAAATACGATACTTCATGAGGAAGAAATGAGCGGAAACTTGAAGGAGATGGCGTTAATCTTTCAAAACACAAAGGACATCATGGAGAAAGGATTTAAGGAGATTATGGAAAAAATGGAAACTACTCTACGAGGGATGGTAAGTAAAGACCAAGATGCCCAGGAAAGGGAGAAGCCAACAGTAGAAATGGAGGAAAAGACTGAGTCGAAGAACAACACAATAACAGTGACTGATGAATTAAATCAGGGGAAAAATATATTAAGAGAGTTGAAGAGAATTGGAAATACAGGAAGATACTTTCAAAAAGGAGACAGGGGTCTGGGCAAATTTTTTTGAAACTAGGCAGCGGAAGAGGGTAGAGACGGGGAAAATACCTAGATTGAATAGTGAAAAAATAGATGCAGACAGAGACAAAGGTCTAAGAGAGGAATATGGGAGGCAAGTCAAAAAAAGCATAGCAATTAAAGGTGGGCAAGAGACGGTAGATGGATGATTTCTTTTTATGGTTATTGTTCTGCTTTTCTTTTTCTCTCTCTCCTTTCCTTTTTTAGGTAGGTGACATGGTTAGAAGTTAGGTAGGACAGAAAGAAAATGTCTTTTAATAAAGGGTGATACAATTAAAAGTTAGAGTAAGACATAGAAATAAGAGAAAGGGGGAATATAAATGTATATAATTTTATATAATAAAATAAGAGCAATAACAAGAGAAAACATGGAATAATTGAATAATGATAGACTGCAACTTAATATAATTATGCATTACTATTAGAAATATATGTTGGTTGAATGTAATAATTATGATTAATTTTATTAGTTTTATTTGTATTAGAATGTATGACACCCAGGTGTCACACTGTTCACGCATTGATATGTTTGTTAAAAAAACATTTTTAAAAAGTGCATTTTGTCATGTGCCAAAAAATATGGTACAGGGACTTGCTAAACTGTTTTGCATGTACTAGCTACATGGAGCACTCCAGTGCATTATATCAGATAGGGGAGTTCAATTCACCTCTAAATTCTGGAGAGCCTTTTTGGATTTATTAAATATGACCAGGGTCTTCGTTCTAGTCACCATCTGTAAACGAACAGGGGGATGTGAATTAGTGAATTCAGTAAAAGTAAGGTACTGGAACAGTACCTTATGTGTTTCATCAACTATCAATAAGAGAACTGGACAGGCCATTTACCATTTGAGGAAGTGGCTTATAAGAATTCTATATGTAGCAGTATTGGTTTTACTCCTTTTCGAGTTGCAACTGGTCAAGATTTCAAGCCTATGTCTGAATTATACACCAAGGACCCAGTGATCCCTCACTGAAAGCCAGTTCAATGATTGGCCAATTAGAGAATACTTGGCTAGTTGTACATAAAGTACTCACTGAGGCTAGAGAGGCTTATAAATGTCAAGTGGACAAAAAAAAAAAAAATTGAGCCAAAGAAGATTAATGTAGGGGATCATGTGTACCTTTCCACGTGATACAGTCATTGCAACCTTTTAACAAGCTGATACTCAACCCAGACAAGACCGAGTGGCTGTTGTGTTTTCCTCCCAAAAATTTGACCAACGTACCATCACTCAGGCTGGGGGGACAAAATTTATACCCCTCAGACAGGGCCCGCAACTTGGGAGTCCTCCTGGATCCACAGCTGAGTTTCGACCACCATCTTTCAGCTGTGACCAGGGGGGCATTTGCCCAGGTTCGCCTGGTGTGCCAGTTGCGGCCCTACCTGAATCGGGAGGCCCTCACAACAGTCACTTGAGCCCTTGTGATCTCTAGGCTGGAATACTGCAACGTGCTCTACATGGGGCTGCCCTTGAAGAGCACCCGGAGACTTCAGCTAGTCCAGAATGCGGCCGCGCGAGTGATCGTGGGCGCACCACGGTTCGCCCACATAACACCGATCCTCCGTGAGCTGCGCTGGCTACCTGTCAATCTCCGGGTGCACTTCAAGGTCCTACTCACCACCCATAAAGCGCTCCATGGTAGTGGATCTGGCTATCTGAGAGACCGCCTTCTGCCAATTACCTCCCTGTGTCCCATCAGATCGCATAGAGCTGGCCTCCTCTGTATTCCATCCGCCAGTCAGTGCCGACTGGCGACTACTCGGAGGAGAGCCTTCTCTGTTGCGGCTCCGACGCTATGGAATAATCTCCCCGTGGAGATCCGCACCCTCACCACCATCCAGGCCTTCCGCACAGCCCTCAAGATCTGGCTAGCCCGTCAGGCCTGGGGATAAGTTTTTACTTTCGCCCCTCCCGAATGTCGAGTGAATGTTGTGTTTTATTGTTTAATTTATTCTTGCTCACATTTCTTTTTGTATTTGTCCTACACTCCCTTTCCCCTTTTATTGTAAGCCGCCCTGAGTCCCCTCAGGGAAAAGGGCGGCCTATAAATGCACAATAAATACAAATACAAATACAAATTAGGATGCAAATGTGTTGGATCTTTCCTGATTAAATGCATCATTAGCCCTGTTACAGTATACCGGTAGTTAGACCTACTCAAGTCCCTTTGTAATGTCCACCCCATTTTTCACTGTAGTCTGTTGAAACCTGAGGTGTCCTCTCCCTTGAGGCCAGCTCCTCTACCTGTTCCCGAAGGTGGAAGGTGAATAAAATTTTGAAGTTGATAATTTTGAACTCCCATAAACATTGAGGAACTCTCCAATATCTGGTGGCATGGGAAGATTTTTCCACTGCCCAAAACAAATGGGTTAACCATTGCCAGTTAGAGCCCCTAAATTAATCAAATGTATTCACAACGAATACCCTGATAAACCTAAATGAAACTAAATGTTTTCTTTTTCTTTCCTATTTATTATGTTATGTGCTACAGGTATAAGCCATCCTTTTGAGAGGCCAGCATGTCAGGTCCCCTCCTGGGACATGATGGAGGAGGGAGAAAGGCTATCAGGATTGCATTCTTTGCATGCTTTTGCTGTAACCATATGGGATTTAGGGAAGGAGGGATATCTTGAAGACAGATGGACTACCTCCCAGCCAGTTCCAACCTGACACTAAGGTCGCTGCACTCGGGGATGAACTGATATCAAGCTAACACCTCAGAGTTCTCAAAACACCTATGCAGAATTGTATTGGCTTTTGGTGAATTGGTGATTTGAATTGTATTGGCTATTGGTGAATGGAGTTTGAATTGGGAAGAATAGCTTAACACTTTGTACAGGAACTTCACATTCCACCTGACTCCTCTGCAATCACTTTCTTTCAGTAAAACTTCCTTTTGGTAACTAATTCTTTCAAGAGTCATGCTTTCCTGAGGGGATAGCAGAGGCAGGTCCTTACAACATCTTTAGATGTCACCTCAGAAAGCTTTTTTCAGAAAAGAAACATAATGGTAGATGTATGGCTAAATAATAACTTTCATTCAAAATGAATATACTCTTAAATCTAAAGACAAGTTGGAGTCAGAAGGATGTGTCTGTCACAGATTTACATATATACAATTGAAAGGTTTAAACTAGACAAAACAATTATGGGTCTGGGCTTGGAAAAAATGAATTTGAAATTGTATTGTGTGGTAATGATGAACATTGCTGAGGTTTATAAACTATTATTGAAATTGAATTTGGAGAATGAATATGTGAAACAAAACATGATTCAATGGACAAAGAATTTTGAGTGTAATATATAATGTTTGAACTATGGAACACATGTGAACAAAGGGTTTAAAATTTGCACTGAACTGGAAGATTTTTGAAAGATTTTTTTAAATAAAATGATATGCCATTAACACTGAATAAATTGTTAAGGTTTTTATAATTGTATAAAGGTCTTAGCAGATCCCAAATGGCAGAAAAGGCTACATAGGTATGTAATGCAGTGGAAATAGCTCTATAGGCTGAAATTCTAGAAAACAAAACTGAAATTGTCACTTTAGATTGAACATATGATGAGCAGTTTAATCTATTAAAGAAGCAAATGTGCAGTCTGCAAAATTTTAAATTGAACAAATAGCGTCCTTCCATCAGACACAGGTTCATGAACTTGAAAAATAGTGCTGTAAGGACCTGCCTCAGCTATCTTCTCAGGAAAGCATGACTCTTGAAATGGTAGCAGTTAAAAAGGAAACTTTTGCTGAGAGAAAGTGATTGCACAGAAGTCGGTGAATCTACAAAGCCTGCACAAAGCATCAAGCTATTTTTTCCTCTTCAAACCCCACCCAATTCCCAGTCCCCCAATAACCAATAATATGTCACAAAGGTGTTTTGAAAAACTCCGAGACATTAATTTGATAGTAGTTCATTCTCAGGGCATTGCGACCTTTCAAATGCGGCTTTGCATTCCATTGACCACTTTAATGATTGGCTAGGTTTAGGCTTGTCTGCTCCTTTAGTTTTTAAAGGATTAGTCATGGGGATCCAAGCAAATGAGGGGATGAATTGCAAGTAAAATCCCAGGAAGTTACCATAATTTTCGAAGTATAAGACACACCGGAGTATAAGCCGCACCAAGATTTTGAAGAGGCATTTTTTTAAAAAAGTAGGTAGGTAGATAGAGGGATAGAGAGGGAGAGAAAGAGAGAGAAATACAGTAGGTAGGTAGGGAGAGGGAGAGAGTAGTTAGTTAGGTAGGTAGGTAGATAAAGGGGGGGAGAGAGAGAGAGAAAGAGAGAGAGAGATACATTAGGTAGATAGGGAGAGAGAGTGTGTGTAGGTAGGTAGAGAGAGGGGTAGAGAGAGAGAAATAGAAAGAGAGAGAGAAATACAGTAGATAGGTAGGGAGAGAGAGAGTAGGTAAGTTCGTAGGTAGAGGGGGAGAGAGAAATAGAGATAGATAGAGAAATACAGTAGGTAGGGAGGGAGAGAGAGTAGGTAGGTTGGTAGGTAGAGGGATAGATAGAGAGAAATAGAGAGAGAGAGGGAGAGAAATACAGTAGATAGGTAGGGAGAAAGAGAGTAGGTAGGTTGGTAGGTAGATGTTTCCAGGTGTATTTATCCATGTGCTGAAGAAGGAAATAGCTGACAATCTGCAGCACCCAAGACTTTGTTTCTGCTGGCATAGCATTTGATCAATCTAATCAGGGGTGGGTTTCTCGCCCCGTTCCAACCGGATCGGTTGGAACGAGGCCGGCGGCGTCCTCACGCACGCACGCGGCACGCGCGTGCACGCACGCACGCGGCATGCGCGTGCACGCACGCACGCATGCGGCGTCCTCGTGCACGCACGTGGCGCGCGCGTGCATGCTAGCATCTGTGCGATGCTCCAGCTGCTCCTGGAGGATCGCGCAGGCATTCTGCGCATGCGTGGAAAGCGCAAAATTCGGAAAAACCGGGTAAGGAGCGGGCGCGGGTGTGCGGGCGCGCGCGGGCGCGGGGGGGGGGGCTTCGCCGTTCCCGGAAGTTACTTACTTCCGGGTTCGGCGACCAACCGGATCGCAGGGACTGGTGCGAACCGGTCGAAACCCAGCCCTGAATCTAATTCTCATCAATCAGTCTAAGTAAAGAGCTTTCCGAAAGGGGAAAAAAGTTTTTGCACTCTGCAAACCTCCCCAAAACGGCCCATTTTTCACAAAAATGGGCCAATTTTTTTTTGGAAAAAAGGCATGAATAGCCTTGGGGGGAGGGCTTGCAGAGTGCTCCTGGCAGGGTGGGGGACCAAAAACAAAAGCAAAAATGGCCCGTTTTTGTCAAAAAATGCATACATAGCCTTATGGAGGCTTATAGAGTGCTGCTGGGGGGGGGGGCAAAAACAGGCTTTTTTGCTCATTTCTGTCCTCCCCAGCTCCCAGGAGCTCTCTGAAAGCCTCCTAAAGGCTATGCACCCATTTGGTGAAGGGGCGGGGCTTTGGGAGTCAAAATATGCTATATTCGATGTATAAGACAGACTCAGATTTTCAGCCTCTTTTTTGAGGAAAAAAGGTGCGTCTTCTACTTTGAAAAATACAGTATGTAGTTGTTTTTTGCTCCTGTGAGGCAGAGCCCACTCTAACAGACTTTCTCTGGGTCCATTTCAAATGGGAAATCCGGTACCCCATGTAATTTATTTTATCTTGATAGAATTTGCATTTGGAAAGTTTGGCGTAAAGTTTAGCAACACAGAGTTTCTTCAGAACAGCCCTAACCAGCTTCACATGCCCCACCATCATTTCAGTGTAGATTAAGATGTCACCAAGTAGACAAGCACCCCTTTATACAAGTGTTCATGTAGCACTTCATTTATCAGCTGCATTAAGACTGCAGGTGCCACCTGTACTCCAAAGGGAAGCACTCTAAATTGAAAGCAACTGAGTGGGCAATTATAAATGATCTTCCTTTCATCCCCTTCCCTGATCCTGACATGATAGAACCTCACTCATAAATCCAGTTTAGTAAAAACAAAAACAAAAAAACAAAAAAAAACTCCTCCTTTGCCAAATGGGTCAGCATGTCCTTCATCAGAGGAAGGGGGTACACATTTTCCACACATACTGTGTTCGGACCACAATAATCCATGCAGAGATGAAGATACCCATTTTTTTCTCTCTGAATGGAACTGGGACCGCTCCCTGGGGTCATGCTGGTTGGATGAACTCCTGAGCCAGTTTTTTAAATCAATAAACAATCCCTGGGGTGTGTGTGTGTGTGTGTGTGTGATTGAATACAGTTTCGGTTTCAGTAACTTAGCCCCAGGCAAAATTTCAATGGCACAGTCCATGGGTCAGTGAGGGGGAAGCTTATCCGTCCCCTTCTTACTAAATACACCCTTCAGTCTCTGTACTGTAGGAATGACAGGATGGACTTTCCCTTGCATGGATGCTCTGAGCTCACAGCAGGGGAGATTTTGTCTATATATCTCTTTCCTTTTTGGGGCCGGCTGCCTTTACTGAATTTCTGCAGTCATTTCTGCCAATCCATGTATAGGTTCTATTTTTTGAGCCGGGTAGCCTCAACACGAGTGGTCTTTCCATCCCCAGGGCCATTATGAAGCTTAGGGTTTCTGAATGGGGCCCCATCTAAATCTCTAAGGGTTCAGTGGCAAAGGTTGCTGGGATGCCCCCTGTGATAAAACCATCCAGCTGACATACTGCAATTGAGACTTTTAATCATCTTAGCTAGAGGCCTAGCTTCTGGGTTTACTAGGCATCTGGTGCAACCCAAGACTAAGAGAGCCCTCAGGGTTGCTTTCTGCTCTGATCCTGAGGGGAGGTGTTCTATGGGAATGGTCACAGGGGTGAATTGGGCCACTTACCAAGGGGCCATCATCAGAATCAGTGTTGGTGAGACCCTGGTTAGAGTTCCTCTCTCTTGGGCAAGGGGACAAACTCTACGACCTGAACTCGTTTCAGTGCCATTTCTTTCATGCGACATGATGGCTTCATGGGTTCTCCCCTTGGCCTTGGCCTGCTGTCTTTGCTAGGTGGTTGGTACAGTACTCTGCATCTTGGTGACCTTCTCTACTGCACTTGAAACAGTGTGCTGGTGGGTTTGCATTTTGATTGTCTCTCTCTTCCTCTCTGGGGATGATTTCTTTCAAACTTTGCCTGAACAATACTGTTTTGGGTTGGGTCGATTTCCACTTCCTCAGCCAGCATACACCAGTTGTTAGAGGCGACCCGGCCCTCCCCATCATGACACATGTGGTGTACAGGTCATCATTAAGCCCATCTTTGAAATAGCTCACAAGGATGTTTTCTGGCCAGTCAAGATGGCACCCCAGGTCATGCAATTCCTCTTATATTCAGCCACCAGTCTGTTCCTTTACTGGACAGTCTTTATGTGGTCTCTGGCTTTGCAATTGACTAGGGGATCTTCAAATGCCATTGGAGCACTGTCATAAACCAATTGAAGTTTCTCAACTCAGAGGTATCTGAGTTGTGGAGAGTTACCATCCATTGGGCTGCAGTCCCTTCTAGTGCCAGCATGATAACTTTTATCTTGGCTCCCTCAGTAAGGACCTCGTGGCCATATTCCTGCATGTAGGTCAGGACATAGGCCAGGAAAAATCCCATTTGTTGAGAGTTCCCATCAACTTTCATGCCAAGAGGGGGGGGGAATCTCCATGGCCCTGCTGCCTCTCCCCTTTGAACATTGGGGTACCTGAAATCTCTTGGCTGAGTTCTCATAGCTGCAGCAGCTCCTTCTGGGATGGCCGTTACCACGGCTGTGGAAATCCCACTTCTGAAGAATGGAAAGCCTAAGCCAGTATTCCTTAACCTTTCCGGCTTTGTCAACCAGTATGGAAGGGAGGAGAGAGGATGGTTCTATGTATGTGTGTGCAACTCCATTTGCATGAGCGGCAGGCACCAGAGGTGGCTCCTACCAGTTCGCACTTATTTGGTAGAACCGGTTCATCAAATCTACCGAACCGGTTAGAAGAGGTTCCACCAGTGGACCTGGAAAGCAGGCCACACCTACAGAAGAGGTTCCAAAATTTTTTGAAACCCACCACTGGTCCTTGGATATGATTATTCTACACTATCATGCTCATATTTATAAAACTCAGTGCCTCTGTGAAAGGTAAGGATGACTACTGCGTTTGTGGTGCAATCAGAACATTGTGTGTGTTGAAGTTGTTTTAACGCAAACCAAAGATGCCTTTTAAAAAACAAGTTTACATCATATTCTTAAAGCTTCTAGCATTAACAATAGAAAAAGCAACTAACAAATTATTCTAGCTCATGGTAGTTGGCATTCATCTCTCGCACAAATGTTTCCCTAGCAGCTCTGTGTGGCATCTGAAGCAGCATGGTCTTGTTTCTTTCAAAAGGCAAACCATACCCTTCAGATCCCAAGAGCCATGTAGGGGAAATGAATATGATAAAAAGGTTCTGGGTTCTTTGCATATATATTGACTCAGATAAGACATAGCTAAATTATTTAGATTTGTGCCCATTTTAACTTTGAAACACACTGCCTCTGGGGTCTTTATTAAAGTGGTATTTGACTTGTAAATGCTGTATACCTAGGACCAATGGAGTTATATCTCACATTGCCAAGCATTGAACAAATCTTGCTACTGGGGAACTGCATTTTTTCATTGTGGTGTTCAGTGCAAACGGTCTGAACATGTACACATGACAGATAGCTTTGCTCAGTAAAAAACCTTGAAGGTTCACATTAAAATTCTGGATAGAATTTTGTTTCTAGGAACAAAGACTTGAATCTGAATTTTAGGATCAACTAAATCTTTTAGAACTTTCCTATCATGCTCTTCTGTAAATGTTAATTTAAAAAGTCATGATATAAATCCTACTTCATTTGTGAAATCAAAATAATACTAACACATTTAATTGCAGTAAATATGGAAAAATATAATGGTTCAACATCTATTGCTTTTCAAAAACAGAACACACAAACTGCTGCTCTGAAGAAAGCAGTAAAAGAATGAAAAAAAGAATGAGGATAGAAAAAAATGGACAGATGGCTATAAAATAAATTTGTTGGAATTTAATCTACAGAGACTCTCCTGCCATCTTGGGAAGCTCCTGGGCCCAATGCAGATTTTCTCACTAGGTTGGCAAGTTCAGTTTAAAAACAGTTGTTGACCGATGGATGGGTGTGCTATTCTGATTCATCTGCCAAGCACTAACACTGTAACTGTCACTAGGACAGCAATTCAAAGTTGCTTGCTTTGGAAAAGGAAACAAGACAGAAGGATTTGCCTTTCTCAAGAATCATATACTGTATGTAGTCTTTAAATAGCATACTTTCTGAATAAACCATTTAGCAACTGAGAAGGCACAATTTTCTGTAGGGCTAAACAATATGGGAGTGCACAGTGTGGCGCAAGGTAGCCAATAGGAGCTGAGCAGAAGCAGCCCCTGCTGGCATTATTACTTCAATCACCACTTCTGAGGTATTACAAATTATGCATACAGCAACACTTGTGTTTGGAGAAGGTGGGAAACACTTCCGGGTCAGCTCAGCTTAATATACAATTAAACACATGGCTATAGACTACAGATGAATTAAAATAAAGCATCTTGAGGTCATTTTAAGGAACAGCAATTCTTAGGGAGAATTGTTAGGGAGATCTGTGAGTGAGTGCTACATTCACAAGTTAAGGGAATTATTTTCTCCGAAATTATTTTCTTCATTTAATAAACTCACCACGATAGAACTGTGCACAGATTGGTCTTTTTCAAGTATGACAACTATTTACAGAAAAAATAGCACAATTTTTAATGGAAATCTGGAATATGAGTATATTGTATAAATTGGGGGGGGGGGGCGGACGCAAGCAAGCCCTCTCATCTAGTAGTTACACATTTTGAACCTGAAATGAGGCTATCATCTCTTCAACAGACCGCCAGTCTGTTGCATCTGGATACATTTTTTTATTATTTAGACCAATTTGGAAAGGGCAGTTGGGTTCATACATTTTACAAACCTCATTCAAAGCACATGAAACAATTTTAGGCCATCTGTAGCTTCTTCTGGGGTTACTCAGGTGTTCTGGAGGCAATCTGAAGTCTCTCCACAATACTATTACGCTAGCACAATAAAGGTTGTTCATATGATTATAAAAACAATTTTACAAATCTGTATTTTTGAAGAAAATATTTTAAAGAAACATTTTATTGATTTACACAAGCAAGGTTACAAACATTCCCCCCGCCGCCCCCAATTCTGGAAAATTTAGCTAGGATTAGAAATACATAATGTGCACTTGCTGTACAAGTATACCAAAACCAAAAATTGGACATTCTAATGCAAAAAAGAAGCTTGTGAAAAATGAAAGTATTACCTGTAATTATATATAATTATATTTGTTCATGAATCATACAAGAATGAATATATATATATATATATATATATATATATATATATATATATATATATATATATATATATATATATATATATATATATACACATACATACACACACACACACACACACACACACACACACATATAATTTTTCTGAGAAAAAATGTCATCATTGTGCTCAGGAAAAAAATTGGGGAAGGGCACCTTCACCTACCCTTTTCAAGACTTTCAGACTCATAGAAAGTCCTAGCAGAACACTTAAAGGAAGCTTTTCCAAGGGCCAAAAAAATATGTATTCCTATTATTTCCTCCACTGGATAAATACAAAATGTTCAAGGAATGAAGCAATAGAAGACTTTATAGGATACAAGTTTTGGCTATTGGCTTCTGCTGATTATAGTTTGCTGAATGGTATCACTGAAATTCCAAATATTTTAAATGAGATAAGATCAGTCCTTTCTTCTTCAGCTCATGAGTCTACTCCAATTAGAAAACATGAGGAGTGTTGTAAAAATAGTACGTATCATGTCACTTAAAATCAAAGACAATTTGTATTACTCTTACTTCTTACATTGAATGCAACAGATTCTCTTTAACTTCTTTAAAATGTGAGAAAATGACTTGGGATATGAACTTGATGAATCAGCTTTGAAGTGTGCATGATGTAACTATTAAACTGATTCTGAAATTTTATCAAGAATTAGTTACAAGCTATACTATAGCCTTCAAATATACTAAGCAAACATTTTTCTAAATTTGTTGGAGAAGATAATTAAATTAATACATATTCCCATCTGTTAGCAATGGCCATTTACCATATTTTTCAGAGTATACAACACACCTTTTTCCCTCAAAAGAGGCTGAAAATCTGGGTGCATCTTATACACTGAATGCAGCATTTTTTGCCTTCTGAAACCCTGCCCCTTCACCAAAATGGTGGCGCATAGCTTTTAGGAGACTTTCAGAGTGCTCCTGGGGGCTAGGGAGGGCAGAAATGAGGAAAAATGGGCTGTTTTTTGCTCACTTTTGCCCCCCCCCAGCCCTCAGGAGCACTCTACAAGCCTCCTAAAGGCTATTCATGCCCTTTTTTTGAAAAAAAAAACAGGCCGGTTTTATGGAAAAAGGGAGATTTGCAGAATGCAAAAACTTTTTTAAAAATTTGCCTCTTCAAAACCTTGGTGCATCTTATACTCTGGTGCATCTTATACTCAGAAAAATATGGTACTTGTTTATTTTGGTTGAAAAAAAATTTTTTTAAGGGAAAACATGCCACTACTATATTGGGCAATTAATGCTAATACAGTTTTATTGTCCAGTTTTGTCAAATTATGTGAAATAGGACAAAGAATGCCGTAGTGGCCTAGAAGTGAAGATCCTCACTCAGAAGGTTGAGAGTTCAATAGGCCGCAAAGAGAAAATGTCTTCTGCGAACTCCATTTAGGCATCAGGAAAGGCATCCACCCAGTAAACACTCAACTCCATTCAGTCCCCCTGATTCCATCCCAATAAAGAAATTACAGTGTCATTAAAAATAAAGTAAAATATAACAATAGAAGAAAATAATTTTTGTTTCTAGTGATGAGCAGTATTACTGGAAAACACTGGGAAATTGCATTGTTCTACTCTACAGTTACATTTGAAGGTATAGAAAATAATATTGGTTGACAAATTAAAGCAGCACCAAATACAATTGGACAGTTCTTTAATTAAAGATAATTTTAATTTCATTTGATCTCTATCTTTTAATTCATATTAGCAAACTTTTAATATAGGTAGTCCTTACATCTATTTGTTTAGTAAAGTTACAAGAGCATTGAAAAAAGTGACTTATGTGTGACTTTTTCACACTTAAAACCATTGCAGTATGTCATGTGATAAAAATTTGCAGGCTTGGCAACTGGCATGTATTTATGATGGTTGCCATGTCCCATGGTCATGTGATCAGCTTTTGCAACCTAACAAAGTCAATGGGAAAGCTAGATTAACTTAACAACTGTGTTACTAATTTAACAACTACATGTGATTCATTTAACAACTGTGATAAGAAAGACTGTAGCATGGGGTAAAACTCATTTAACAACTCTCTTGCTTAATAACAGGTTTTGGGATCAATCGGGTTGTAAGTCAAGGACTAACAATTGTGCTACATAAAACTTCTGGTCTAGATAGAAGAAAAATGAATTTTTTAAAATTGAATTTTTGGTTTTGTAAAATTTCTTTTACTTTGTTCTTTTATATTTTCTATTTGAACATTTTATATTTATATTTTAAAAACATTTTCAATTATTTTTAAATAAAATTTAATAGTAAAATAAAATAATAAAATAAAATGTTTCACTTCCCCTTTCCCACACTTGACTTCTAAAAGTTGTCCTGTTCTGTCTGAACTGCTGCCTACCTAGATGGTAGCTTCCATTTTGATCTTATCTTCCTTCTTTCTCCCCTTCCCTTACAAGCACAAAGTACAGAGATGATTGACAGTTTCTGAATGTAAGGGAAGAGTAGGATGCTTATCCTTTTGATTGTAATGGTATCTCATCAACAGAAGAAAATAATGTTCAGATGGGGATAGAGACTATAACAGTGAGCAGGAAGTTGTTCAGAGGAGAGAACAAAAAGGGAAAATAATGTAAAAATGGAAGCATAACCTCTCACCACATTATGAATTAAAACAGCTGTCTAAAAGCAAGAGAAAATGAGGATGAATTTCTAATACTGCATTTTTAGGAAGGACAATTTTACTTTACAAGCCTCATTCTCCAACACGAATTCTTGCTTTTCTAATGTGATATGAATCTGGTATTATTTTTTTTCTTTTGGAAGAGATATATTCAGGTCTTGTGACTCATGTTTGGAAGGTTTTCTTTGTTTCACTGATCCGAATCTCCACTTCAGTTGGATTTTCCCGATGGAGGGTTGGAAGTGCAGTGTGTTGGCTCTCTTCCTTGTCCAGTGCAAACAGTGCTTGAGGCAGCCCAGTCTGCTGCTCTATAGAAACAGTTGGAATTACTTTGTGTTCTGATATTCTGTTCGTGAGATTCTGTTTATTTGGTTCCACCTGAAAGGTCCTCTCAAAGCATGGTTTTGTTAAGTCAGTTCCAGATGCTCTGGGAACCCAACAAGGGGGCAGGACGCTGGATGTCACCTGATCTGAAAAACCGATTGATTTCTTAGCCTGATCCATAGGAGGCAGTAGGGAATGATTGGATTCCAGAACATCTATGCCTGTAAAGCTGCCCACCTCTTCATAGACAGGCTCTGACTCAGCTGGCTCCTGCTGTTCTGCATCTTGATGCATTTTCATTGGCTGTAAGGAGTCAAGATAGAAAGTGTGAAATTTGTTCTTTGGGCTTGAGGGGAAAAAGATTCTGTGTTCATGATAGGCTGCTTTGATTTTGGGCTTCAGTTGAGGATCTTATTGTCCAGAGTTAAGCCAAACAAACCACTCAGAGATCTAAAGCATAGGCTTGAGTTAGACAGTATGAACACTTGGGATCAACAAAAACTAATAAAAATGTTTGCCTGGCCTTGTGTTTTGGAGATCAACTAATAATTACTTTTTTTACTAAAGGCCTCAGTGCTTTTTGAAAGATTTTTGAGTTGAAGGCAAGTCAGAATGTTCTTGGGCAAGTGGGGAACTTCAAGTTAGTCTTGGTTTTTAGTGACTGCCTAGGGCAGTGGTTCCCAAACTTGGCAACTTTAAGACTTGTGGACTTCAACTCCCAGAATTCTCCAGCCAGCTGGAGAATTCTGGGAGTTGAAGTCCACAAGTCTTAAAGTTGCCAAGTTTGGGAACCACTGGCCTAGGGATATACCTGCAGATTTCTTGGCAAGTTTTCAGGAGTGGTTTGTTTGTGCAATTATTCTCCATTTAAATGTTTTCATCTTAAGTCATATTAAAAAAAATACAATTTTGTAGTCATTTTTTTAGATGCTCTAGGAATTGCAACCAAAATGTCTGCCTACAATTGTTTGCAGCTCAGGGAAATCCAGTTGTGCAGTTCTGCTTTAAGAGCTGCCTTCATAGCCCCAACATTTCATGTAAGAATTTATATGGAATTTCAAATATACTGAACTATGGCTTAACAAATCAACGATTACTTACAAAGAACATGGACAATATCCTTCGAGTGTGTAAGCGATGCTGAATGCAAAAGAAAAAAAAGTAGATGAAGCTGTAACAATTTATCCACAGAAAAGCAGGAAAATAAAAATTAGGACATAATCTGGAGAGTTTGTGCATATACTTCTTGCAAGAAAGATAGGTAATCTATCCTTTGTGAAGAAGTCAGCCAGCCATCTTGGCTAAAGATTAAAATCTACGTCACATCTATTGGTCAGAAAGGGCCTGCTTTAGGAATAAATTAAACGCTTATTATCAACTATAGGTTTTTGCTTCATGGGCAGTGGATGGTGAGTGTGCTGATGGATAAGGATTATTTATTATGTATTAAGGTGGAACATAAAAATGTAGTGTTCCTGCCAATGATTATTAGGACAACAGTTGCATACGGACTTAATATATGAATTTTGTATTATGTCGTTCAATAAAATGATGCTCCTCGAGGCCATATAAACTCAAAATGACTGCATGATATAAATAAAATGTGTGCCCTGTGTGCTTTTTAATTTGCTCTTGTTTCAAAAGTTTGGCTTCCAAATAGAACCTTACCAAGGTTTGATTAGCAGAGAGCATGACTGGATTACTGCTGTCTCCATGTAGGGAAATCAGGGGCATGGTGCCAAATTTAGTCTTAGTCAAGTCAGAAGAAGAGCGTCGACGTAGATGAACTGGGCGGATTCTGTCATGCTACATGAAAGGCAGGAAATAATTATTTCTTGTTAGTAACATTAACAGCATGACTTGTTTATCCATTTCCTCTTCTCATGCACATACAGTATTTATAGTGTTAGTGTATGGAGATTGCCCACTTGAGTTCAGGATTTTATAAATAATCCTTAAATCATTTTAAACATCAACCAATGTCATCCATCAATTCCGGGTGCAGTATCATCAGTATCACTATCAAATACATAATAACATACATTTGAAGTACAGTATACATTACATTTTTTCTTCAATCATAAAAAACCTGTTATAATATAATGTAATTTTGAATTAACTATGTATTTCTCAATAATCAATACGTTATATCAAAACAACTTCAGCAACTGCAACTGAAGGAAAAAGAAATTTACCACCATTGTATATTCTTACATTAACTATTAAAATGTGTGTGTGTGTGAGCGTGTCTATACATACTTGCACATTATATACGCACGTGTGCGCGCGCGCACACACACACACATACACAGAGTGGTACCTTGGTACTCATTGTTGATTGGTTCTGGGAGGCATGATGAACACCAAAAATAAGTATCAAACAATTTTTTCTCATAAGAAACAATGTAAATAAATGTAATGCATTCCTAAACCGAAAATGCACATTTTAAGGCAATAAGTAAAAAATAGGATTGTATATCATTACTTTACATGAGAAATAAGCCTAAAAATTAATAAACACTGTACTTAGCTTGAATAAAATAAAAACTTCATTTTATCTGTATTGAGAAGAGGCCATGTCCTAATGAGATTGTCCTGTTCCATTCCACATTCACAAACTCATGGGGAGGTTTATTAAGACATGTCACACTTGCACCAACTGCAAAGTACCCCTGAGTCCGAGTCTGCTCAGCCTAGGTGCAGGCTTATAAAGTCTACAGGCAAAGGCACAAATCTGCAAGTCCACACACACACAGGCATAATCCAGAGTCTACACATGATATATCCAAATCAAGGTACAAGTCCAAAGTCCGAAAGACAAATCCAAAGTCCAAATATGCAGCCAAATGAAGCACAGGTATGAAGTCACAAAAATTGGAGCCACAGAGTTGGAGCACATGCAAGGCAGAGAATACAGAAAATTGTTTAGACATCACATTGCTCCATGTGTTGGCTAAACAGGTGTGCACTAGGAAGGACAAGGCTGCTGCCTCATGAGTAGCCTTGCTGACTCCCTTGTGCCTCTTTCTGCTCAGCCTGTTCTAGGATCTGGGGGGGGGGAGGCAGTTCCTTCTCATCCCTGTTGACTTTCAACCCTGTGCTTCTGACTGGATCTTTGAGCTTTTAGTACAGTTGCATCTCTCCCCTATCCAGCCAGGCACTCATCTGGTCATACCTCTGATGGTTCCTCCAAGGTTCCTGGCCTCTCTTCTTCCTCTGACCCATTCACTCCCTGCTCAAAGTGAATATTCCCCCGAACTCTACTCTGAAGTCTCTGGAGTTGACATTTCATCTGGGGAAGCCATTACAGGGATGGTAGGAGAAGAGCTGTGAGGAGGAGAGGTTGCATGTAGGGTTGTTTGGAAGATGATTCCCCGTCCAATAGACTATTGGGCACTTGCACTTCAGGTATTCTTTCTCTTTTCTGCCTTTTTTCAACTTGCATCACAGGCTCTGACACACTCTTTGTCGCCTTAAAGCTTATCCAATGAGGCCTGTTTCTGTCTTCTTTTCAGAATTCCTCAAAAGTGTGAAATTGTTTGATCATTGAATAAATTCACATTTTTACTTGTCAGAGTTTTGTCCAGATGGTACTCTTCCATAGTTTTGAACTTTTGCCCATTTTCCACATACTTCTTAAATCAAGGAAATAGGAACATCCTCTCTTATCTCCTTCTCCCCTGTAGAAATTTCTTTAGCCACCTCTTGTTGCTTCTCCTGTAATTCCTGCAGATTCTCAGTGCTTCATGGATGAATTCATCAACAGCCTTTTTATTACTACTTGCTGCCTTGCCATGCCTCACAACACTATGGATGCCAGTTTTTTTTTTTAAATCAAACAACCATGCTTGGCTTTAAAAACTTCAACACTCACCACTCCATCGCCATTTGTTTTCAAAAGACTAACATACAACAGTTTTGCTTTTTCACATATCATGCCTTTTGACACACTATCTCTCATTCACCCAAATTAACATCACTTTTTCGATGTCCTTGAATGTTTGAGAATGCTCTTTTGATACTCCTTTAATTCCTTTACTAATATCAGCCTTTTTAATTGCTTCTTTATGGTTAATAATGGTGGAGACTGTTATTCTAGGAATACAGTATTCCCTAGCAAGATCACTAATGTGAATATCACTAATTATTTTGCCTATTATTAATTTTTTCTTTTTTTGCTCATTGGTGATGCAAAGTAATTTTTTATGCTCAGTGCTATCTGTGTCATTTTTTTAGGACCCATAATTAGAAAAAAAGCACAAAAATACACAAAATGATTAAAGAAGTTAAGATAAGATTGCTAGGGGATGTGCATAGGGCAAGAGCTGTTGTGTGATTAACATGTGACCCTTTGTTTCAGCTGGAAAGGGCAGTGAGTCGTGAGACAACGAATACCAACAAGTTCTAGCTTGTACATTGAGTACCAAATGACAAGTACCCAGTCAAATTTTTCATCTCAAAATGTATTACGTACCAAATTCAATGACTTTCAAAGCAGTTGAGTACCAAGATACCACTGTATATAATTAATTTTTTTCTATGCATTTTTTGTCTTTTTCTCTTCTTCATTCTGAGGATTTTTTTCTATACTAGCCATAATAGGCACTGAGAAGTAACATTTACTTTTAAATATTAATTCAGAATTAACTGCAAGGGTTTAATATCCTCCATAAACCCAAGCGTCATAAAAATAACTTATATTAATTAAACTTTTAAAATAAAAAGTTAGGTTTTAAATTTTAATTGTAATTTAATTATAATTGGCTAAATTTATAATTTAAAATTATAATATTTAAAATCTTGTTCCAGGTATATATTCATACCCACAGAAGATTCAAATTATATCTGTGCTAAATACAAACTAATTGAAACACTTGAGGAAAAAAATTAAGCACCTGGAAGAAAAAGTGAAGTGTCTAGAGATAAGTCTAAACACTTATCTCAACAACATCAAACAACAATTATATCAAACAACAAATGAGAAACTCCAACTAAAAGAAGATTGCAACCAAACTGAACATAGTAAGGAACAATTAACTAATAGAGAAAATGAACCTCTTTTCCTTCCATGTCACACATGGAAGGAAAAGGAATCTATTCCTGCTAGACCTAAACAATCAAACTTCATAATCTTCCCTTGGAAGAAAGAGGAAAGACATCAAGAGAAGGGATATCATCAAGGATACCAATGATAGGAAAAAGTATATCAATGGGAAGAAAATATGTTAGGAAAAAAGTAAATCAGATTTCCACAAGAAAAAAAGGCATGTATTAGTAATAGAAGGCTCACTGCTCAGGGAAACTAACCCAGCAATTTGTACACTGAACAATCTTCCTAGGGAGGTTTTCTGTCTCTCAGGAGCAAAAATCAAAGATGTAATTGAGAGGCTTACTAAAATAATTAACTAAATAGATTGTTACCCCCGTCCCTTTTTTCATATGTGGACAAAGATCCTGAAAACAATATCAAGAGATAATGAGCAACTAAGCATGAAATCCAAAGATATGGCAGAACAGGTGGTAATTTCTTCTGTACTCTCAATGAAAGGTAGGCAACCAATCAGGGAATGCAAAACTTTTGAAGCAAACTACTGGCTTAGGAAATGGGCTGTAAAGATTGGTGATATTTAGCAGTGACAAACAACCCAGGAAAGAGGAGATAGATTGCGAAGCTGGTGGAGCTGGTGAAGCGGAAAGAGAAAGACTCTTCAGAGAAGACTGCTTACAGTCTGAATCGGCGGCGAAGAAAGCGGTGCGAGCGGAAGCAAAGGGCGGAAAGTGACAGCGTGAGTAAATACAAGAAAAAGTGAAATGCATAAGGGAAACCCGACAGGAGATTGAAGAAAAACTGGACTGAGATAGTGCCTGGCAATGAGATTGGGAGATAGTGACTGCAGACAAGAATAGTTTGATTACAGCCAGGACTAATATTAACTGAAAATGTTAAGAAATTGGGATAAAGTGCTCTCTTGAGAACAGGGGGACACTGAACTGAGTAACAGTCACAAGCAACAAATATCGGTACAAATAACTTAATTTTTGGGACTAATTACATAATTATACAAATATTACTGGGGGTTGAATTGGCTTGGTGACATGTGGAACAGCACTTTTGGAATAATTTGAGAAATGTTTCATTTCTTATGTTGGATATACAGACAGTGATTTTGAGGAGAAGGTGCCATCTAGTGGATTATAATTTTGAATTTTAAAGGCTGATGCAAAAAGAATTGACACTGACATAAGGGGGAAAATTCTGGGGAAAAACAGAAGAAGAAGTAAAAGAAGAATCTTGGTCGACAAATATATAATTGAACTCTGAACAAAATTGGGATTATCATTATCATTAAAATTATATAATAGTGCATAAGAGCATATAAGAACAATACAGACAAAGGGGAAAAACTGAAATCATAAGTAAAAATAAAAAAGTATAACTAAATGAATGGTAGGAAGGAGTGAGATTTAGAAACTTGAAATTGGGAGTAATACATAGATAGTAATACAGCGAGAAAAACTACATAGAGTTAAATTAATAGAATTGTGTATTTATATAATTATATGTGTGTGTATGTATATGTATATGTATATATATTTAACACTTAAAAACAGTTAGACTTTGGATATTCTCTGGATATAAGTAACTATTGATATTAACTGACAGATAGAATTAAGGGTGAAGAACACAATGGGAAGGAGATAGGAGATAATCTAAAGAAAAGGAAATTTGGAAGTTAGGGAGGATTGGAGATTGAGCTTGAATAAGTGAACTATTGAATTATATGATACAGGGTAGCATTGTCTCTGAATTTGTGAATTTGTATGCAATTGTGGAGAAGTATTAATAGAGGGATAAGGATGGCGACCATTACTACCTTAACTAAAACAACATTAAAATCCCACATCAGCATTGTTGTCACCATCAAACCAAAGAACAATCAAGAGTGCACTGGGGTTGGAGAAAGGCGGAGCAACGGCAGGATCATCTGGCTTGGCCCAAATTATACAAAATATTCGAGGAATGCTACTGATGATTCAAGAGGCGATGACAAAGATGCAAGAAGCAATACCTACCAACCATGAAGAGGTGAGAAGGCACCATGAGGAAATAAAAAAAATGAAATGGGAGAATTAAAGGATGATATTAAAAATATGGATGGTAAATTTGAAAACATACAGTATGCTACAACAGTTAGCGAACAGAAAATAAAGACTATTGAAACAAAAATAGAACATATGGATCAGAAGATGGAAAAATTAGGCCTGAAATATATGCAAGCAAACAGAGAATTGGAAGAATTTATAATTTTTTGGGAGATGGAAAGAGCCTCATTTTACTTAAAATTTCAAAATATAACTGAAGAAAAGGAGGAAAATTTGAAAGGAAAAAATGATGGAAATCATCATGGAAATGTTACAGAGAAACAAGCAAGAGATAAGAGGAGATATCAATGAGGTATACCGGGTACACATTAACTATGTAAGAAGACATAGATTGCCTAAGGAAGTTCATGTAAGATTCGCAAAAAGAACAACCAGAGATGAGGTATATAAGAAAACCAGAGAGGGGATGATAACATACAAGGGAAAAGAGTTAATCACACTTAAACAGATACCATGGAGAGTCAGAGAACAACGAAGGCAATACCAATTTCTAACTAATCAATTAAACAAAAATAGAGTAATGTACAGATGGCTGGTACCGGAAGGGATACTTTTCACATGGCAAGAAAAAAAAATACAAAATTGACAACATAGAGAAAGCCCAATAATTCTTCGAAAAATATTTTGTTACGGAAGAAGAACAAGGAAGTAGAGAAGAGCTAGAAAACAGAAGCCAAGAAGAAGAGACAACCAAGGAAAAAGAAAGAAATAGAGAAGAGGAACATAAGCAAGAGAGAGAGAGAGAGTGGGAAAGGGAAGGCGTGAGAGGAAAAAAATCAGACACAAACTAGAAGTAACAATAAGCAACTCAACTAGCCATGGAACAGGAAGCAACAATCATTTTGATAAATATCAATGGACTTAATGCACCAAAGGAAAGAACACAGATTTTCACCAAACTCTGGAAATTGAAAGCAGATATAATATGCCTACAGGAAGTACACATTAAAAAGGAACATATTAACTTACTCGAAAATCCAAAACTAGGAAAATTATGTACATCATTAGCAAATAAGAAAAAAAGAGGAATAGCAACATATATCAAAGAAAGAATAAACTCCAAATTAATTTGCCGATGAAGAGGGTAGGATTCTAATGATCAATTTAGAAACAACACAAAAACTGATCCTGTTAATAGTAATATATGCACCAAACAGAACTAATATGAATTCTTCAGAAAAGTACATAACAAAATAAATGAATTAGATTATGAAGACATTTGTTTAATTTTGGGACTACAATGCAATAGTGGATGTAAAAAAGGACTATGAAAGCAATAAAAAAAATAAGACCAAGAAGAATATATTACCAAAGTCCTTCTTTGATATGACAACGGAGTATAAATTACATGATATATGGAGGGAACGCATGAATCATGAAAACAATATACATTTTATTTGAACCCCCACCAATCCTGGTCGAGAATAGATAAGGCTTGGACATCATTGGGCTTATTAAATGAATTAGAAGAAATCGAAACAGAAACTAATGAATGGGCAGATCACAATCCAATAAAATTAAAATGGAAAGGCCAAAAAAGGAAAAAGAGATGGATGATGAACCAAAATTTTGTAAAAGAGATAGAATAAACTCAAATGTTAGAAAAAGAATTAAAACTATTCTTTAGGGTGAGCAAAAAAGAAGACACATCGCTGCAAAATCTCTGAGACACCATGAAAGCGTACATAAGAGGACTCACAATTGCCTATGCAGCAAGAAAGAACAAAAAACAACAAGAACAACAAGAGAGCATGCAAAGGAAACTCAGCGAAGTGTAGTTAGAGCTACAGAAAGATCCAAAAAACAGATCCAAAAAAGAAAAAAGAGACAATAAAACATAAGTTCAACTTAATAACCCAAAAAGAATTAGCCCAGAAAATTAAAGCAGCCAAACAAAATTATTTTGAACATGCCAATAAACCCAGACAATGGCTTGCATATAGATTGAAAAATGAAAGAGAAAAAAGAATGATATATCAGTTAAAAGATAAAGAAGGAGTTATTCAACATAGATTGGAAGAAAAGAAGAAAATTATACAAAGCTACTTTACAAAACTATACTCGCAGGATGTCATAGCAGAAACTAAAATAAAACAGCACTTAAACCCAGGAAAGATGAATCCAATTTCAGAAGAACAGAGAGCCATGCTGGAACTTCTTCATCCTCCGCGACACTGGAAGAATCGATGGACTCTCTGAGAGGCATATGGGTTACAGTGTGCAAGGCACTTGGAAAAGCAAGGAAGGTCCAGAAAAAGCAAGCAGACTGAAAGAAAGCCCCTCAAAGAGAGTTCAAGGTGGGCGATAAAGTGTACCTGTCCACAAAGTAATGGGAGCTCACTCCATTACTTGGTACTAGGGATTTGAACCGCCGAACTGCCGAACTGCCGAACTGCCAACCTTTCTGATTGATAAGCTCAGCGCCTTAAGCCAGTTACAGTTACAGTTACAGTTACATGAGTTCTACAATGAATAAGAAGCAATCCTTCGTAATTAGAAGCTACTAAGAGAATGTCCTAATCCCTATTCTTTATTTCTGAACACAATTCCTAAGAACATACTGCTTTTCTTGTTACCCCCTTTTATTCGTTGCCTCTTCTTTCTGTTGAATTTTATTGGTAAACTGCTTTTGGCTCTCCCTATTTACTTAGTTAGTGAGCCAGCATAACTAGCACTATATTGTTATTTAAAGGAACAAACATAAATCTGACCTCTTGCAATTTTTCACACTCTTTGATTAATCTTCAAATTGGCCATTTTTTGATTAAAAAATGTCAAATGATGATTTCACTGCAAAACATCCAATTAGAATCCATAGAGAGATGCAGTTACATGCAACAATTTATATGTACAAGGACAAAAGTATATGTGTAAGGTGAAAGGGAAGTATTTATTTCTGAGCCTTTTATTTTCATACTTGAAATCTGTTGATGTATGACTACGATTCATTTTGTCCACGGATCTCCTTTTCTGCCAGCAATTAAAGTATATTTCATTTAAAAAAGTATAACAATAGTTGATGGAGTTGGCTGAAACAGCAAAATTGACAATCGATTAAAGTAAAGAACTTAAGTACTTTTGTTTCCACATGCAGACTGCTTCTGAACTTTGTGCTTGATGTGGAAAAGAATGAAACTCTGGCTTTGGGTTTTACCAATTAGATTAATAGATCTTTATAAAAATGGCTTGTTCATATTATTATGAAAAAGCAAAAATGTTGTTAATGCCTTATTTTACTATAAGAGAGAGTTGGACGTCAATGTTTCTGTTTCTTTTATCTTTCCTCTCTTCTCCTTTCTTTTCCTCCCCACCCCCCGATTTCTATTTACTTTGTATTTTGCATTTTATGATACTTTATAATTCAATAAAAATGTTGACTACGAAGAAAAGTGTAATAATAACCTTTATCCAGCAAATAAGGAGATGAACCAGCATATTCAAGCTATCACTATCATATTATCTTCATAATCAATTATGCATATCTTATTAATAGAGCATGACTAATGATGTATATTCCTTTTTTTCATTACTTACCTGAGCTTTCAGAATGCTGGTGACCCAGTCCCATAGCTCCGATTTCCCTGTGCATGTTAAATACCTACAGAATAAACACTTGACAATTACTGTCAGTTCTGGTGATCTTTGTCTCATCAACTTCTCTAACTCAACAAATACCGTAGTTTTGGAGTATAAGACACACTGAAATATAAGACACAACTTAGTTTTTTTGGGAGGAAAATAGGAAAAAAATTCTGCCTACCAGGTATCATCTGACTAGCATCCTTAATCTGGTCAGCTTCAGCACATACGTTTGCTGGTTTTGCGTGTGCATGCTTTTTATCCCTTGGACTATGTATTCCAAGAGAGGCCACACTGATTAACCCTACATGGTCGATGCTATTTCTACTCTGGAAACTTGGAGCAGTAATACTAGCAAATTATCTACTTCACAGAAAAGTTGAAGGGCATACTTAAATGAGAAAATTCAAAGAAGATAGCCACAATTTGCAAAAGAATGTGTTGCATTGGAGAGAAGTAGATTTTTGAGAAATTGTTTTTGAAGCACAGACTCCAATTTGTTTGTCTCTACTCTTCCAAGTATCACTTAGATGTACTGGTATCCAAAGGGATGAGTATGCTGCAGTAAAAATATTCGAAGTTTTCTTCAGCCCTAATGAGGCATTAATGTCGGAGGGAGCAGCAATGAGAAAATCAGGCAAAGCACGGAAGATCGCTTTACTCGTTAGTGTCTCAATAGGACTGAAAAAAAGCTTGGAAAAAGCTACATTCAGAGTATAAGATGCATCCAAATTTTCAGCCTCTTTTAGGGGGGAGGCGTCTTATACTCCGAAAAATACAGTAGTAAAGCAGCTAAAAAAGTCCGAGTTTTTCCAGAGAAAGAACTCACTAATGGAACATGAGAAGTGTCCAGCATTTTCTAAAAGCAGCTAAGAAAATAACTATTGTTATTGCTGATCTTTATGAACTCATGAATAGTATTCTATTTTTTTTGAACCTGTAGTTAAAACTTTTTTTTATTAAGAATTACAGGAAACTTACCCTTCAAAGCTGTCAAACTTCTTGATCCAAAGGTTTCTAATAGGTAAAACTAATTAATGAGCTATTTCCTTAAGTGATTAGAAGGAAGTTATGTGAACTTAGTGTCCTTTTAAAGCTGCAACTGTTGTTTGAACAAGATGGCTATTTCTATGTCTCCAAATCCACTAAAGCCTACTATTTTGCAGTCTGGAACACTTGTATAAAGGTATGTAGGAAAGATGCTGCCTACAGAATGGTCAGATAAGAGACAGCATAGTTCACAATTGGCTAATGGGTGGGGCAGGAAGCTTAAAAAGGATCCTTCCTAATTTCTCGGCTGTAAAGATGACAGCAAGAAATTGTAGTTTCAGACTTGCAAGATTCTATTCATGTAGCTTTACAATAAATTAGAATTAGTTTATCTGGTTGTATTTTTTGTCTGGACTACCTGGTAAGGTTGAAATCAATTTGCAGATCTCCTTTATAGCTTGAAAAACTAGGGAGGGTTCCTTCTGAGCCTTTACCCTGTCCATCATCCAGCTCAGGCTATGCTGTCCCTTCTCTGACTGTGACCTAGGCAGCATCTCTTTGCCCTCTCTCCCAAGGTCCTTCCCACATACCATTAAAACTTGTGGGAAATTAAACTTTGATTTTAGAAAATTACGGACAGACTAAGGGACATGATAAATTTGAAATAAGATTGTGGAATTAATTATTAAGAATCTTTCCTGTGGAAACATGTTTTTGTTTTGAATTTAAAAAAACATAAAATAAGATTTTAAAAATTGGACACTAGAGGGAACTAGAGGGTATTAAAGATTACAATTAATGGAACACCTGCACTTGATGTACAATTACAGAAAACAAAATATTCTAATATTGAAAGATATTTTTGAACAATTGATTCAGAAGTTAATAATGTCAACAGAGATATCTGCCTCTATGGCTATGAAGTTGATCTAGCTAATAAGATCCAGAATTGAACATAGATTTACAAATGACAGGCTGCAAGAATGATATGGGAAAAAATGTTACATTCGACAAAAAAAGTAATCAGCTGATGAGTTAATAATTAAAAGAGATATAGAAACAATAAGCCAAGGACCACAACCTGGGTAATTTTTCTATTTTGAAGGATCTTTTGAGAAGGGACAAAGAAAAATGAAAAATCAAATCAAATTGTACAAAAGTATTTGAACAAACTAAAGATTAAGATTGTTAGAAGTAAAAATAAGGAATATAACTCTGGTTTATTTGACCAAAGTTAAAATAAATATGTCATTATCTCTGGTAATTTTTAGAATAGAATAGAATTCTTTGTAGAATTGGTCAAGTGTGATTGGACACACAAGGAATTTGTCTCTGGTATAAAAACTCACAATGTACATATAAAGAGTAAGTAATAGGTCATAGATCATAAATCATAGTTACAATCATTAAAGTTGTAAACAACAATTGATAAATTATAAGAAACCAGTAGGAGGTGATAGCAGGCAAGATGAAAAAATGAGAAATGAGACAGTGCTGTGGCGAATTAACTGTTCTGCAGAATGATGGCACAGGGGAAAAATCTTTGTATGTAGTTGTTTGGCATGTAATGCTCTATTAGAAGTCTCCTAAGGGGAGAAATTGAAATAGATCATGTCCAGAATGTGAGGGATCCATAGTTATTTTCTCAGCCCTCTTTCTGATTCATGCAGTATATAGGTCCTCAATGGAAGGCAGGCTGGTTGCAATTTTGTTTTTTCTGAAGTCCTAACTTTCTGTTGAAATCTGTGTCTGTCCTGTTTCGTTGCTGTGCCAAACCAGACAGTTATTAAGATACAAATGGCAGACTCAATAATTCTTCTGTAGAACGGTATCAGCAGATCCTTGGGCAATCTGAGCTTTCTGAATTGATGCAGGAAGAACATTTTTTGTTGTACCTTTTTAATGATGATTCTAATATTAGGCCTCTATTTCAGGTTCTTGGAGATAATAGAATCTAGAACCTTGAAGGGCTCTACTGTTGATACTGTGATGCCTAATATTGTAAGAGAAGATAGAATAGGAGAACTTTTTCTAAAATCTACTATCATCTCTAAAGTTTTAAGAGTGTTCAATTCCAGATTGTTTTATTGTTTCACAGAAAATAAGTCCCGGTCTTATATTTTTCAGGCTCCAAAATAAGCACTAGGCCTTATTTTTTTACTGGGGGGTGGGGGAATCTTATTTTTTCCATGTACAGGAGGCAGTGAGTGTGGGGGTTGACAGGAGTGGGAGTGCTGGGGGAGGAGCCGAAGTCGCGACGACAAGACGTGCGATGTCAATATTCTGCAATCGCAGTCGACACTTTTGTCTCTGGGTGGTCCAAACGGACCTAAACCGACCCGTAGAGATGGTGAACCGGAAGAATACATCTTGCTGATCACAGGGACATCGCAAAGTCTCTGATTGATCCGAGAGAAGCTCTTCAAGCCAGTGTCAAAAAATCCAGCCAAATGGCTGATGAAGTCGGGGTGGCTCCAAAATGGAAGGATATGGAAAGAGAAAGTGTTTTCAGCTGGTGAGGAATTTTTACTGTTTAAAAAGTGACTGCCTATAAAAAAACCCTTAAAATTAATTTAAATTGGAGAACAGAAGAAATTAGCGGCAGAATTAAATTTGGATTGGTTTTGAACAGTGGGTTATCTTACTTTTGAAATGCTATTTTTACGGATGGAATTTATGCAAGCCTTTTAAAATGAACGGATTAACATTCCTTCTTCTATTTTTTTTCTTTGACTATTCTCCGTAATCTATGGACTAAAACTCACCTCTTTCATTACTGTGGGTGTTTTTCTAACTCATTTAAGAATTGGACCTTTTTTTAAAAACTTGAAATACAAAAAGATGCAAAGAGAAACAAAGAAATGGTAACTTTGTAACATTGTAACGCTGCTACTCGGAAGCTAGATGTTTGTGTATTGGAAACGAAATATTTTTTTTCACTGATTATCCTGGCTTGGCATTTCAAGGACTCACAGCTTGTTTATAGAGAGTGATAAGAAGAAGAAGAAAAACACACAGATGTTCCTTTGAAGTAGATTCTTAACCAGAGAAAGGTGAAATGTTATTGTGATGCTTAATTCTGCTAAAACCGTCAAAGCTCGAGTAGCAGTGTTTGTCAGCTGGAAATCATGGTGCAATTTCAGCACCAGAAAGAAGTTTTAAATCTGCAAAAGATATTCTCAGAAATACAGAAATTATCAAATACAAGTGAGATGATAGAGAAGAAGTTGGATTACTTAGTGCATCTAACAGTAAAATATGATGGAGAAGTTGGAGATGTTCATCAAATGGAAAAAGTGGCAGTTAAAATCCAAAAAATCGAAGAGGAAAATGAATATAAAGAAATTAAAATTGCTGATATTTATGGTGATTGATTTGTTTCTGAAAATGGAAGGAGTGGAATACTGAAAGAGGAATTAAATGGAGGGGAAACTTACCCCAGATAGGAAGATACAGAAGAGGAAAAAATAAAAGAATTTATGGACTTAGAGCTTATTTTGGGGGTAGGTGCATACTTAAAAACCAAGCTATGGTTTATTTTCAGGATAGGTCTTATTTTGGGGAAACATGGTAGCTGCACCACACGGCCAGTTTATCTACCTCTCGTCTATATGCAGATTCATCATCATTTCAAATGAAATCAATGACTGTTTTATTATCTGCAAACTTCAGTATTTTAACAGAGGGATCCTTTGGGATGCAGTCATTGGTATATATAGAGAAGAATAATGGAGGGAACACATAGTTCTAGGAGTCTTCTATGCTAATTGAACAGATATTCGATGTGATTTTCCCTAGCTTCACCTGCTGTTTCTATTCATGCTGTTTCTAAGCTTCTTAAAAAGCTTATAATCCATCTATGTGTGATCAAGCACAGCTAGCTAAGACAGGTTAGAGTGAAGGATTTCAGGAATGGTGGTGTTGAATGTCAAGCTGAAGTCTACATAAATGACCCTTACATAGTTCTTTGGGGATTCAAGATGTTGTAAAATGTAGTGCAGTGCCATATTGACAACATCATCTGCCGATCTATTTGCACTGTAGGCAAATTGCAATGGGTCTAGCAGCAGATCTGTGATGGCTTTCAGGAGGGCCAATACTAACATTTTGAAGGTTTTCATAACTACGGATATCAAAGCCACTGGTCTATAGTCATTCAACTCCTTGGGAACCAGAATGGTAGTAGAACATTTGAAGCAAGAAGAGATATAGCACATTTCCACTTATTTATTTAAAATGTGGGTGAAGATGGTGTCCAATCAAGGAAGGGGGAATTACTGTGTCTGGTCCTGGTGCTTTTCCATCTTTTCGTCTGTGAAATAGACATTGCACATCTTTTTCTCTGATAACCAGAGAGAGAGGGTCCAGAGGGATGGAGTCGGATGTAGGAGCTGTTGTTGGTGTACCTGAGATGGAGAGGGTAGTGATAGTTGACAGTGGTCTCCTCTTAAACCTATAGTAAAAAACATTCAGGTAATCTGCCAGTTGCTGATTCTCTTCTACATGAGAGGGAGGTTTGTAGTGATATTTTTCAGGCTTTTTCACACATTTGCTGGTTCATTGTGGAGAATTGATTCCTCAGTTTTTCAGAATTGCCTATCTTTGCTGCCCTGATCTCCTCCATTAATACATTTTTCGCCTGATTGTACAGTATTCTAGCCTCTTTCCTATAGGCTTACTCTTTGGCACAGCGTAGATGTTTGAGCTTAGCTGTGAACCAAGGTTTATTATTACTGTAGATGCGTAAAGTTTTGGTCAACACCCATAAGTTTCCACAAAAGTTAACATATGTTACAATGTCAGTGACTTCATCCAAAACTCACTGAGGCAGCTTTAAAAACGTTCCAGTCTGTGCAGCTGAGGCAAGCCTGTAGTTTTAACTTTACCTCTTCAGTCCAAGACTTCACTGTTTTACCTATTTGTTTTATGATTTTAAGCCTTTTTCTATAAACAGGTAGAAGGTGAATCATACAGTGATGAGAGTGTTCAACAGCATTTCTTGGCAGAGAGCGATTTGCATCTTTTATTTTAGTGGTCTATAATATTCTTGTCTCTAGTGAGATAGTTGACATGCTGAATGTATCTTGATAGCTCTTGGTTTAGGTTAGTACTATTAAAATCTAATACAATGAGTAGGGAGTCTGAAGATCTCTGTTCAGCCCACAGGATTTGGTCAATTAAGGTTTGCAATGCCTTGTTTATGCAAGTTTGGGGTGGTATGTAGACCCCAAATAGGATGAATGGAGAAAACTCTTGGGAGGAATAACAGGGTATGCAATTGATGAATAGTGTCTCTAAGTTCACATCACAAAATTTATTTCGCATAGTGATATTTTTACACCATCAGTTCTTAATATAAAAACAGATAACTTATACCCTTCTTGTTATGGGATGTTTCTGCAATTCTATCTGCTCTTCGAATCTGAAATCCTAAGATTTGCAAGCAGCTATCATTAACTGAATCATCCAGCCAGGTTTCAATGAAACAGAGAGCTGCTGAGTTGGAAAGGTCTGAGTTGTTCTTATTTAAAAGGAGCAGTTCATCTATCTTATTTACGAGTGAGCGAAGATTAGTTAAATAAAATCGTAAATTGCATTAACAGAGGGATTGAATTAAAGTCATGTGAAGTACTAGTACCGCTCTATAAAACTTTAGTAAGACCACACCTAGAATACTGCATCCAGTTTTGGTCACCACACTATGAAAAAGATGTTGAGACTCTAGAAAGAGCGCAGAGAAGAGCAACAAAGATGATTAGGCAACTGGAGGCTAAAACATATAGCGAATGGTTGCAAGAACTGGGCATGGCTAGTCTAGTGAAGAAGGAACAGGGCTGACATGATAGCAGTGTTCCAAAATTTGAAGAGCTGTCACAGAGAGGAAGGGGACGATCTATTTTCCAAAGCACCTGAAGGCCAGACAAGGTATAATGGATGGATATTGATCAAGGAGAGATTCAAACTAGAAATAATAAAAAGAAATTATCTGACAGTGAGAATAATCAATCAATGGAACTGCTTGCCTTCAGAAGTTGTGGGTACTTCATCACTGGAGGCCTTCAAGAAGAGACTGGAAAACCATTTGTCAAATTCAGCGAGGGGAAGGGAGATTTTCTTACCCAATGATTCCTGAGTCTCTGAAAAATGCTTGCTTCTCCTTTTTCTCTTGCTTCTCCTCTGCCCTTTTCTAACTGCCATGTTGAGAGAGATAACTGCTATTCCCTCAGTCAGAATTTCCTCCACATTTGAAAAGAAGGGAGGAATAAACCCAGAAAGCTGCTCGTTATTAAAAGTCCACTATCTGATAGTCAAAAGTTCATCTCTTGAGTATGAAATTTGCAAAAGTCACAGAAAGTAATAGAAAAAAATTAGTACTACTACTGATAGATTTTTGCTGATGTCAGGATTGAAATAAATATGCTTTATGGATTTGTTTATAGATAAAAAAATGGGATTAGGAAGAAGCATCTGTTATTTTAAGAAAAGGTGATGTTACTAAAATTGTTTATACATGTAGGTAGGAAACCACTTCTTTATATATTACTTATCTTTTTATTATATTTTTACTTTTCTTTCTTTTCGAATTGTATTTGTCCCTGTTTCTTTCTTTTCTATACATTATTTTAAAATTTGTATTAGTTTTTATTGTTGTTTTTATTTATTTGAATTCTATAGCCACCCATCTCAACAAGTGACTAGGTGGCATACATCATAAAAATGAAAACAAAATGAAAATAATATAAAATAAATATATGAACATAAATATGAATATTGCATCTGATAATTTTATACATTATAATATTTAGTATTTTTTTTAAAAAAAGCAAGTAATGAATGGTCATCATCCTGGAGATGTTGCAGTTCTCCAACATTTAGCTTATCAAAGAAACTACGTATTTAAACTCTTTAAACTCTTCTATCACAGAATAATAAACTACATCTCTGAAAGTAGAAAATAGTATACCGTCATTGTTTCCATCTCTAAGTTGAATATTTACTATTTATACTGCCTACATCTCCAGCATAACCAGGAGCATTACTTCACCAAGGTTTTTCATCAATAATAGAAACTGTGCATTAAATTTTGAATGGTGACATTTGTAGATTGAAATGCAGCCAATCTAAATATTTTTAGGACATTATCTACAATTGTATAAATGATATGAAACAATATTTGTGAGTTCTACCGTCATTCCTTCCTCAACTTCTCTGTGCTTGATATTAGAAAAGCACTAAGAAGAAAGAACAAACTGAATGGTAGAAATAAGCATGGTCAGTGCTTGAGTAGGAGATTGGACTAGAAGACCTCCAAAATCACTTCCAATTCTGTTATTCTGTATTCTTATAATGGACAATCTTGGATATGCATTGTATGATTCAAGTGCCAAACTACCCAATCTTAGAATTTTTTCCAGATAATATTGTAGCTAATATGCACTGTATTTTATGTTTATGTATATGTTTCATTTTAGATGCAGAATTATATAACTTTAGATTTTTATTCACTTCACTGATCATATTTTTGTGAAAGATACTCACAATTGTTGTTTTTGAAGAATTAGAGTAAAGCCCCATCTGTAATAGTGAAAAATAGGACATGATTATAATTTAAACAAACTAACGAGCTGAAACTGGGGCTACTCTGTAGGCACTTAAACCACATCCCTAAAACCTGTAGTCCCTAAGTTCTTTATAGAAAACTTTGTTAATAGTAATGCTTTTCTTTCTTTTTTGCGGATGGAAAGGTTGGAGCTATAAAAGGTACCCTGAGCCTTGCAGGTAATTAAGACAATTCACTCCTTAAAACTTCTCTCTGTTCCCAAATCAGGTTGCTTTTTCCTGTTTTGGACATACTTTAAGGTGCTTAATCATCTTCTGTACCACATATAAAGCACAAAGGCAAAGGATGATTCTAGGGAACAGAAAAAGTTGCCCAAACACAAAGAAGCTAAGAATGTATCTTCACAGAGAAATGCAAAAACTTTCCACATGTCTTGTCCCTTCATTATTATTATTTTTTTGCTGTTGTTTCATTTCATTTATTAAATTATGGCAAATGGGTGGAGAGAAGAGAATAGGAGAGAAATTTAGTTCCTGAGAGACTAAGAGAAAATGGTTGAAAGGAGGAAAGAAATAAAAGGATTTATTAGTAGAACACAATGAAATTTAGTAAATATAGCTAATGGTATATATTCAGTAAAATGTGTGGGATATAGATTAAAATTAATACTTGTGGATAATTAATTAAATAAAACATTTACTATATAAAATTAAATTTGAGGATATGTATTATTAATAGTAAAAAAGAATAATAGATGGAAATGATATGTTAAATTTGATTAACTTTGAGAGGCAAAATGATATTGTTCATATATTAAGAAAAAAATAAATTAAGTGGGATAATATGGAATAAAAATAAGATGACTGAAATGTAAAATGGGAATATGATGTAAAATGTAATATGCATAATAGAAGATGTAAAATGGGGGGGGGGGGGACCAGGACAACACTTTGTTCATAAAAGAAGTCAAAATATGTAACAAAAAATAAATGAATAAAACTTTGTTAAAAAAAAAATGTGAAAAGAAAGGTCATAAAATGGGACAATATTCACTTAACAACAGAAATTTTGGGTTCAATTGTGGTTATAAATTGAGGACCACCTGTATAAAGAATAGTAATCAGTTTTGACATTTAGATATCTACCAAGCTGAAAAAATTGCATCTGATAGTCACTTGCCGTGAAGGTGGTTTCAGTTTTTTTCGGATCCCCAGGTAAACCTTGGCCATATCCAGTAGCCATTCTCTCTCTGGCTTGACACTCTAGAGGTGTACAATAGAAAGACAATCCTCAATTCACAGATATAAAGAAAGTGTTACAGTGTAAATCAGGATTATTTTGTCCATCTTTATTTAACTACATCCAGGACATTTGACTAGACAATTACTATTAAAGCTTAATGAAGTGGAAATAGGTTTTCTCTGTATAAGCATACTTGAAATAGATTTAGTCACTTGCATATGTAAACTATTATGCCAATTCAGCAAAAACCCAAGACTACTTCCTGGGTTCTTGAGAAAGACAACATTCAACTTAGGGACTTAACTTTTCTATTTCCTTACTTTTATTGAAAATGCTCTTGTTCAATTACTTAAGACTGCTTTTTGTCATAGGATTCATTTCCATAGGATGCTTCAGCCAAGACTTGTGAATTAAATTTGTAGTGCCATATAAAAGAAGAGACCCCAGACTATCTTGCACTATCTTGCAGCACTGTAGCCAGGAGTTGCAACAGCCTGCCAATTAAGCCCCACACAGGTGTACAGGTGAAACTTGAAAAATTAGAATATTGTGCAAAAGTTCATTTATTTCAGTAATGCAACTTAAAAGGTGAAACTAATATATGAGATAGACTCATTACATGCAAAGCAAGATAGTTCAAGCTGTGATTTGTCACAATTGTGATGATTATGGCTTACAGCTCATGAAAACCCCAAATCCACAATCTCAGAAAATTAGAATATTGTGAAAAGGTGTAATATTCTAGGCTCAAAGTGCCCCACTCTAATCAGCTAATTAAGCCATAACACCTGCAAAGGGTTCCTGAGCCTTTAAATGGTCTCTCAGTCTGGTTCAGTAGGAATCACAATCATAGGAAAGACTGCTGACCTGACAGTTGTGCAGAAAACCATCATTGACACCCTCCAGAAGGAGGGAAAGCCTCAAAAGGTAATTGCAAAAGAAGTTGGATGTTCCCAAAGTGCTGTATCAAAGCACATTAATAGAAAGTTATGTGGAAGGAAAAAGTGTGGAAGAAAAAGGTGCACAAGCAGCAGGGATGACCGCAGCCTGGAGAGGATTGTCAGGAAAAGGCCATTCAAAAGTGTTGGGGACTTTCACAAGGATTGGACTGAGGCTGGAGTCAGTGCATCAAGAGCCACCACATACAGACGAATCCTGGACATGGGCTTCAAATGTCGTATTTCTGTTGTCAAGCCACTCCTGAACAACAAACAATGTCAGAAGTGTCTTACCTGGGCTAAAGAAAAACAGACCTGGTCTGTTGCTCAGTGATCCAAAGTCCTCTTTTCTGATGAGAGCAACTTTTGCATCTCATTTGGAAACCAAGGACCCAGAGTATGGAGGAAGAATGGAGAGGCACACACTGCAAGATGCTTGAAGTCCAGTGTGAAGTTTCCATAGTCTGTGTTGATTTGGGGAGTCATGTCATCAGCTGGTGTTGGTCCACTGTGCTTCATTAAGTCCAGGGTCAACGCAGCCATCTACCAGGAGATTTTGGAGCACTTCATGCTTCCTTCCACAGACGAGCTTTATGGGGATGCTGACTTCATTTTCCAGCAGGACTTGGCACCTGCCCATACTGCCAAAAGCACCAAAACCTGGTTCAATGACCGTGGGATTACTGTGCTTGATTGGCCAGCAAACTCATCTGACCTGAACCCCATAGAGAATCTATGGGGCATTGCCAAGAGAAAGATGAGAGACATGAGACCGAACAATGCAGAAGAGCTGAAGGCCACTATTGAAGCATCCTGGTCTTCCATAACACCTCAGCAGTGCCACAAGCTGATAGCTTCGATGCCACGCCGCATTGAGGCAGTAATTGCTGTAAAAGGGACCTAAACCAAGTACTGAGTACATATGCATACACATGCTTATACTTTTCAGAGGTCTGATATTGTTCTAAGTATAATCCTTGTTTTATTGAATGCATGTAATATTCTAATTTTCTGAGATTGTGGATTTGGGGTTTTCATGAGCTGTAAACCATAATCATCACAATTATGACAAATCATGGCTTGAACTATCTTGTTTTGCATGTAATGAGTCTATCTCATATATTAGTATCACATTTTAAGTTGCATTACTGAAATAATTGAACTTTTCCATGATATTCTAAATTTTCGAGTTTCACCTGTAGGTCTGAGTGAAACTGGACTCCCCATTCATGGGAAATCCCATGAATACCTATACCACTGTCTTTTTGACCAATAGGGAACAACTGGGATGACTTCAGATACATGTTCAGTAGAAAGACATAGAGGAGCTCTTGGGACAATTCATTTTTAGGGCAGTCTCATCTGAGACTTTGTCTGTGGGGACCTAGGATATGTATTGACCCAGGTTATGGTTGGCAACAATGTATAGCTGCCTATTGGAAAGTGACAAATCTTGCAGTGATTTTGTAAGTTCACAGCAAACAGGTGGGGACAAAGCTGGACTGCAAATTCCATCAAAAAGGAGCCCATTGATTGGGGAAATCGCTGGATCGTCCTATCTTTCTCTTTGGGCTCCTAGTAAACGTTAAATAATGACAGTGTAACAGGCAAGAGAAAATAACTTCTGAGACTGAGACCTCACAGAACAAGGAATTCCCCCCCCCCAAAATAAAAGCAACTAGCAGGAAATGGGCTCCCCTGATTTCTGCAAACCAATTTCTTGCAGCTCTCATTGTTTCCAGCAGTTCTTTGCTCAGTCATGCGTAAGCTGATGCTATACATGTATAACCAGATCTGTACTATGTGTCCTCGGATTGTTTCTGACTTCTTCTTATATTTCTTCATCTTCATCTTAGTTAGCCTCTTTTCATGTAATTCTGTTTGACTGATATTTTATCTGGCTCTTTAAGAGGTTCATTACTACGGGGATCAGAGAAAAGTGCTTGTCAATGACTACTTATTTGATTCAGTGAATGCTCTAGATTGAGAATGGACTATGTCAGTGATGGCTAACCTTTTCTGGCTCCCATGCCAAAAGCGAGAGGAGCACGGGAGGTGGTGCTCATGTGCGGGCATGCCACACCCAAAATGCTATGCGCTCGTGACACCACACACACACACACACACATGTTCGTGCGACCAGTGCCCCCCACTTTTGGCATGGTTTTTCTGCCCTCCCCAGGGTCCAGAGGCTTTCTTTTTATCTCTGATTATGGAGTGCAATTCACCTCTCAATTCTGGCAAGTGTTCTTGAAATTACTAGGGACTACCCAAGGTCTTAGCTCCTCCCGTCATCTTCAGAGTAACCGTGCCTATGAATATGCCAATGGTGTATTGATACAGTACTTGACGTGTTATGTCAATTATCAGCAGGATAATTGGGCAGACTTGCTCTCATTTGCAGAGGTGGCATATGCAGTACATAGCAGCACTGGCTTTGTCCCTTTCCGAGTTGCAAATGACAGAGACTTTGTTGCCATGCCAGAACTCCCAGTGGAGGCACCTAAGTGCAGAGTACTGAACAGAGTAGGAGAAACAATTGCAAATTACATAACCAGTGATTTGCCAGGCATTGGCTGAGGTCGGAGAAATATGTTGAAAACAAAAACAACAGAAAAAAATTGAAGTAGGGAATGGAATTTATTTGTCTACTAAGTATTGGCAGTCTGTTCTGACCGCCTTCACAGAAGCAAGAAACAGACTCCCCACAAAGAAAAAAATTCTCTCTAATTGCACATTGGGAACTAACTGCATTCACCAACAGAAAGTCCAGGAAAGAGTCTGACAAAGAGTTAACTAAAGCTCATCAGAGTTAACCTTATCAGCTCATTAAGATAAATGCAAGGTTATAAGCTCCCAGCTGGAAGGCTGCAAATTAAGTCAACAAAATAGACAAATCTCTGTTCTGGCAAGGTAGTCTCGGTCGCAAGAAACACACATGAAGCAAACTTTCTAGAAATGCAAACTGTTTTCTGCTACAACAACTCCTCCATTTTCCTCCTGTTTATTCCCCAGTCAGGGAGAGGCCATTCAGCATCCCCATTTGTTTTGCTTTCTGAGCTGACTCATTGTACTCCATTGTTCACCTCCCATATCTGCTCTGTACATCTGGAACAGGCCCCAGCTGTTCCTCCTCCACACTCATCTCTGACTCCAAAGGCAGCTGCTTCTCTGGTGGCTGGGAAATGCCAGATGGCCCTGACTCTATCTCTCTATCCAATACTGAGCATCCATCAGAGCCTTCCCCAGGCTCCAGAACCAGCCCAAGTTCTTCTCCAACCTCCTCATCATCCAAGTCTGCTGCCAGCTCTGCTCGCAACTGGTGGGCCACAACACAATCTAGAGAACCTTTCTAAAACCTTGGATCAAAATGTATAGGTCCTTTCCCCATTGTAAAAATTATTAACCCAGTGACTGTTGAACTTAAATTACCAAATTACCAGCTATTTGTTTGAAAAGGTGTAGGGCAGTGGTGGTCAACCTGGTCCCTACCGCCCACTAGTGGGTGTTCCAGCTTTCCTGGTGGGCGATAGGGGTTTTGTCTGATACTGAAACAGTTTCCCTTTTTTATTTAATTGACTTAAAAAAAAAATCATAGCATTATTTAAAAACATTTTCATTAGGTTTTCATAAAATACCCTATGACAATTTAAATTTCTAAAAATATACTATTTGTATCGTCCACGCATAAGTTTAGCTCATGTTACGTAAGTTAAACTAAATGGCGCTATAGTGTGACTGCAAACAAAAGAGCCTCATCCCAGAATAGCTCGCACATCTCCCCCCACACCACCCAGCTGTAACAGACAAGCAGAGCTGGTAGCCAGCGCTCCCCCCCCCCCAAACCCAATCCACGATGCATGAGAGACATGCGCAGACGATGATACATGCCACAGGCTCTTTTGTTTGCAGTCGTACTGGTCAGTACACAGTTAGATTTGTGAGAGTGAGCACATGCCTACAGCTTCAAACAAAATATTGTGAAATATTGTGAGCCCATGTCTCAAAAAAAGAAATATGCTCGTGGCTATTTGCCAGAGTATTTGAAGATGGGTTTCAAAGAATCTGTTGTAAATAAACAACATCCAATGTGTTTATTGTGTCGTAAAACATTATCCAATGAGGCAATGAAGCCAAGTCGATTGCGAGAACATCTTTCTATTGTAGGAAGTTATCACCCAGCCTTCTCCCAGAAAAATGAAATATCCTAGGAAATATGGAAAAGGCACAATATTTTTTGTCTGGATGTGAAAAGGAAGAAACATGTTTTAAAAGACAGAATAGCTTCCTGCCCATCCCCATTTGTCAATGAGCTAGTCCACTTTACATAATAAAGAGTTCTCCCCTTCAGCTCCAGAGTGATGGGATTAAGGCATAACTAGCCTTCACCCACTCACCACATGGCATCTGAGAACTCAACCAAACCTAGATTCAAAACACAGCCTAGAGAATTTCCCCTGCATGGCCCCATGGGAGTCTGACAACCAATCAGAATACAAGATCAAGATCAAAGGCCAGAGAGGGCATAAGACCAGGGACTCAGCATCTCAGTCTTCCCTTCTCTTTTTCTCCACCAACATTGAAGCATGTGATCACCTTTTCTGTTCAGGACTCAAGCCATGTGGTCTTGTCCACCATTAAAACCATCTTTTCAAGCAGCCTCCATGTCTCCAGTGCCTTTTTCCCTACTTGGAGCCGAACCCAGAAGGACATTTCTTTCAACAATTGGCGACCCAGATGGGACTGGCTAGCCTAACCAATGGATATGGCCCAGGTAAGCCTCCCATGCCGGCACATTGTCTGCCTTCTGAAATAATGTTTGGATTTCCACACTTGGACAGAATGGAGGAAATTCCACAACATAAAACTAAAGATATGTCTGTAAAGGACTGTATACTTGGCCTCTTTTTTTACCTCAGAAACAAAGGACTGCTAGCTCAAACCATAACTCTCAAATTGGCTGCTGGTGATTGTGTCCTGATAAAACCTGACATGAGAAAAAACTTAGCCAAGCCTGGGACAGACTCTACCAAGCCTGACTGACCACTCTTGCCAGCAAGCTAAGCCTAGTACCATCCACAAGATATGAAAGAAAGGACCCTGAGATGGACAAGTAAAGACCTAAAGACTCTCTTCTATCCCCAGAAGACAACTGTAAAGACTATGGGGTGGGGGTGGGAGTGGAAATGGATTGTAAAGTTTTCTTTCTTTGCTTCCTTCACAGAAATTCATTGTAAGGTTCAAGCCATGTGGTCCTGCCCACCATTAAAACCATCTTTCCAAGCAGCCTCCATGTCTCAAGTGACTTTTTCCCCACTTGGAGCCGAACCCAGAAGGACATTTCTTTCAACACTACAAAGCATCCAAATGATAAGGACAAGCCCACTGAATATTTTCAGGAAATATATAAAAAAATTCAAAATCGTTCAACAATCGTTGCATCATTTAAAAAACAACATGCAGCGAACAAAGATAGATTAATTGCCGCTTATCACATTTCACAATTAATTGCAAATAGTGGTAAAAGCTATAATATTGGAGAAACTGTAATAATACCCTCTATAAAAGAATTTATCTCAACAGTAATGCATCAGGATATACTTGAAATTTTAAAAATGTTGCCCCTAAGCGATAGCACAGTAAAGTGACGAACTGAAGAAATGGCAGTTAATGTTGAAAAAAATCTTATAAGTATTCTCCAAAACTCTTCATTTTCCATGCAATTGGACAAGTCTACCATTGCAGATAATAATGCTTTATTGATGGCATATGTACGTTATTTTGATGAAAACAATACATTACGAGAAGAAATGCTATTCACAATAAATCTCATTACAAATACAAGAGGATTATCTATATTTAATACTGTGAAATCATACTTTACAAAAAATAATATTCCTTTGAATAATATTGTTGCATGCGCTACTGATGGAGCACCATCAATGATACGCCGCTATCGTGGATTTGTTGCTTATTTGAAGGAAGAAGTGCCAAATGTTTTATGTATTCATTGTGTGGTACACAGACATCTTGTAGGAAAACATCTAAGTACAAGTCTCCATTCATCATTAACTATAATAATTTGAGCCGTAAACAAGATCAAATTCAATGCAAAAAATGATAGAATGTTTCGACAGTTTTGCCAGGACAATAATGAAGATTTTATTACATTACTTTTGCATACAGAGGTTTGGTGGCTGTCAAAGGGTACATCTTTGGCTCATTTTGTAGCATTATATGATAGTGTCATACAATTTTTTGAAAGTAATAATGAGACCAATCTGTGTCAACAGTTAAAAACAGTAAAGAATTTTATTTGGCAGATATTTTCAAGAGATTTAATGATGTCAATTTGCAGCGTCAAGGAGCTAATAAAACTCTCATAGATTGCCAAAGTATTGTGTCATTATTTATTGACAAACTTGAACTACTTCGTTATAATCTATTGAAGAAAGAATTTCATCAGTTTCCTGAATTATCATCTATAAAAGATGATGTAACTCCAGAGGATATTGACAGGTTCAGTAGCCACCTCAACGAATTTAAATTGGACATGGAAAAAGGATTTGAAGATATTTTGAAATTGAAGGTGTATGACTGGATAAAAAATCCTTTTACCACAAATATTGAAGAGGCTGATACAACTTGCCAAGAAGAACTGTTAGAAATTAGATATGATGAAGAAAGTAAACATAAATTTGATAGTGGTGGATATGACAACTTATGGCAAAATAAAAACATACCTATCTTATATCCAAATATGTGGAAAATGATATTCAGTTTATTGATACCTTTCCCTACCTCATATCTTGTGGAATCAGGCTTTAGTGCTGTTAATCATATTATGACCAAAGAAAGAAACTGCCTGAATATTTCCGAAAGAGGAGATCTTCGTTTATTACTTACAAAAATTGAGCCAGATAACCAGTATTTAGTTTCGCAGCATCAGCCTCATGGATCTCATTAATAATTTAATTAATTAAATGTAATTTCATCGGACTTCATGCTTCTATGTATGCAAAGTATAAATAAAAAGATTTAACTACAGTAAGTTGTTTTATAAAGATTTATTCTGCCAAACTTAGCGAAAGTCCAACATAAAGTATTTGGTAAGTAATTATTATTATATGCTTTAACTTGCTGTTTATAAATTTTATAAAGTAAAGTTACTTCCCTACTTTATAAATCACCTTTACTATGGAACCGGTGGGTGGTTAGAAAATTTTACTACTAACAGAGATACAAAAGTGGGCAGTAGGTATAAAAAGGTTGACTACCCCTGGTGTAGGGCCTCCTCCTTGAGAGAGGCGGGGTGGGAGTGGACTAGAAAACCTCCAAGATCCCTTCCAACTTTGTTATTCTCTAATCTTGCATTAATTTGTCAGATTACTATACCTGTTTCTCTTTGAGTAGAAGCAACTTTTGATCCTTGATGACAAAATAACGTTCCTGAAATTTGTTCCCCAGAAGCTTGGCCAATTCCTCGCGGCATTTCAAAAGACCATATTTTGGGCTCTCACGTTTAGTATCTACAGCAAAACAGAGACATTGGAAATAAGTTTTACAAAGAGAAGTTATATTTCAAATACATATACCAGCAAAATAGTTATTGAATAATTCTTTAGTAGTTATGTGAGAGACATGTGACATCTTTTTAATTTAATAATTCTTTGCTGAATCTGAATATCTTTTTCTAAGAAAAGATGGCAATGGGAATAGACACATCCTGTGGCACTCCTGAAGATGGCTGTTAAAGGATTTGCATGCCTGCTTGTTGCTATCTGCTATAGGGCTTCTTTCCTAGACCAGAGGAGTGATTGGCCAGCCATGGAGTTCTGCTGTTAAACGATTACACCCTGGTGAAACACTGAAGGGTCACCCAGTGCCAAGTGATTTTAATCACAATATGCAAAGAAATATAAACCAAATTGTATGAAAGAAATCCCGCAGCCTCCAATCTTGGTGCCTCTTCTCCATTTCAGGAGCAATGCAAAGCAAAATGTTTTGAAATGGAAGCTTATCAAAGAGAGATCCAATCTAGAATTGAGGAGATTTCCTGTCAGAACAATTAATTAATGGAACAGCTTGTCTCTCTGAGTTGTGGGTGCTCCATTGCTGGAGATTTCAAAAAAAGATGGGACTATCATTTGTCTGGAATGGAATAGCTTCTCCTGCTTGATCAAGGGGTTGGACTAGAAGACTTCAAAGTCCGTTCCACTCTGTTCTTCTGTTATTGTGTCAATTCTGGTGTAAATACAATCATCAACATCAAAAGCATTTAAAGGGATGGGGCTGGCGTCGCGATGGTATGACACATGATCTTGAAGCTCTAAGATTGCTGTCGATATCTCTGCTGCTGGATGGTCCTTTTGGACCTAAACCGTCCTGTAGAGATGGTGATAGAGAAGGGCACATCCTGCTGATCCCAGGGACACTGCAAAGTCCCCGGTAGATCAAGGAAAAGCCCTTTTTTCCGGTGGCAGAGAGGCAGCCATTAAAGCTGCTGAAGTTGGGACAGCTCCGAAATGGAAGAAAAGCTGGAGAGAACAGTTTGTCGATCTGGTGAGATAATTTTTATTCATTATTATTTGAGAGAATACCCTAAAAGACTAAAAGTAAAATTAAATTTGAAGTCAGAAGAGGTCAAGCGGCAAGATTAAGCCTGAGTCAAACAGTGTTTTTTTTAAAAAAACTCTTTTTATTGCTGGAACTATTATAAATGCTTTTTTAATTTTTAAACTGGATTGGGTTTTTTTTTCTCTTCCTTCCTTTTTTAAATACTCACATAATAATTTTTATTGTTTAAGACTTTCTTTCTTTTTCTTTTTTAATGCCCATTTATATCTTTTTTTAAGTTCCCTTTAAAAAAATTTCTTATTTTGAATACAAGGAGGGAAGTGAAGGTAGAGGAAAATAAGTAACACTGCCACCCAGAGGCTTGGAAACATTGTTTTCTTTTTCTCGCTTGAGTGTTTGATAACTTGGAGAGAAGCAAGAGCTGGTGTTTTATCTTAAGGACTCTAAGCCTGTTTATCGATAACAATAGTGGGATGAGCATGAAAGATTGTTTATATAGATGCTCCTCTGGGATACTATCAGTGGTTGGAGTCTGGAGTTGAAAGAAAGCTTGGAGTTGAAAGAAAGAAGATAGCAGTGACCTTGGAAAGAGAATTGTTAATTTTGTTTGGAATTTAACAAAAGAGCCTTGGATTCTACAGTGGCAGTTTCTTTTTTCTTTTCTTTTTTTGACAGAAAGCTTGTTTTTTTACTCTTGTTTTTTCTTTGATGTTACTTCTCTACTTTCCCCTCAATTAGCTATTCCTAGCTGAACTGAGGCTTTTTGGAGAAGAAGTCTCTTTTTTCTCTTTCTTCTCTTTCTTTAAGAAAGGTGTATTTATTTTCTGTTGGATGCATTAACAGATATATACTTTTTTCTTTTTTTTCTACTGGAGCTTGTTATTCCATTCTACTTAATTGGATTAAAGCATATAAGAGCCTTTTTTTCTTTTTTTCTTTTTATGATTATTTGGGATTATATTTGCCCCCCGTATAAGCGGATTAAGGTATAGAAGAACCTGAAGACCTTGTATCACTGAACTATCATATAGTATATCAATTGTTTGGAAATGAGTAAAAAGATAATGGCCATTGGCAACTTCTTCCTCTTCACCATCAGGAGGGCAAAGATCAATACAGATGATGTTGCAGCAGGAAAAAGAAAAGGAAGTGACATTGCAGATGATTATGCAAGGAATTCAAAAAATACAAGTAAGAACAAAGAATATTGAAAAGAGAACAGAGAATATGGAACAAAGAACAGAAAAACAGATGAAAAAATGGAGAATATTCACCAAATGATGAAATATGAGGATAGATTTTAAAAAAAATGAAGAAAAAGATGAACAAAGAGACAAGAAAATTGGAGATATTGACAGCAGATTGAGCATGGTTGAAAAAGATAAGAGTGGAATATTGAGATGGGAGATCGACAGATCAGAATTTTATCTCAGATTTCAAAATATAGAAGAGGAAAAGGGAGAAAATTTGCCAGAAATAATGATAGAAATTCTGGCAGAAGCATTGAAGATAACCAAAGAGAAGATGATGAATGGAATAGACAAGGTGTTTCAAGTTTTCACAAGATATACAGTGAGAAATAAGCTGTCAAGAGAAGTTCATATAAGATTTACTAAGAAAGCAATCAAAACACAAATACTACAGATGGCAAAAGATAAAACATTGAAATATAAAGATAAGGAGATTATGGTTCTGAAACAAGTACCAAGAAGAGTGAGAGCGATAAGAAGAAAATATCAATTTCTGACTAAAATTTTACTTTAAAAATACATTAATTACAGACAGCTGATAGCAGAAGGTCTCATGTTTGTATGGCAAGGACAAAGACACAGAATAGATTCAATTGAGAAAGAAGAACTATTTTATGCAGAATATTTTAGAGGGAAAGAGGAGGAAACAGGAAAAGAAGAATCATTAATTGAATTTCAAGAGGAATGTCTATTAGTGACTGAAAAAGAAGAAGGCGTGGTAGGCGGCATTGTGGAGCCTAGAGAACAATGAAAACTGAGCTCTATTAGAGCAGCAAATTCTTCTTATAAAGTATAAATATGGAAGAGAAAAATTGATTACAATTAATATAAATGGACTTAATTCAGCTATCAAAAGAAGAAAAACATTTCATAAATTAGAGAAATTAAATTTTGATATCATCTGCCTACAAGAAGTACATATTAAAAAGCAACATGAACATTGATACAGCCAAAATTAGAGAAAATATTTACTGCATTGACACAATGTAAGAAAAGAGGAGTGGTTTTATATATTCCAGCAGAACAAATTTATACAGATGATGATGGAAGAATCTTGGTGGTGGAAATTATGGACAATAATATGAAAACACTCTTAATAGCAATTTACACTCCAAATGACAATCAAGAAGAATTTTATAGAAAATTACACATGAAAATAATTGATTGGACTATGTTAATATCTGCATGACGGGAGATTTCAATGGAATAGTAGATGAGAAATTGGACTATAAAACACAAAAAACAATAAAACAAAGTAGACTCTTCCAAAATCCTTTTTTAAAATGACAGATCAAATAGATTTAAAAGATGCATGGAGAGAAAAAAAATGCTAAAAATAGACAATATACTTTCTACTCAAAAAGACATTCATCATGGTCTAGAGTAGATATGATATGGATGTCAATGGAATTGATTCTCAACATACAGGAAATTGATATACAAATAAATACTTGGGCAGACCACAATCCAATGACAATTAAATGGAAAGGACAAAGGAGAAGATCTAGATGGACTTTAAACAGTATCATATTAAAAGAAAAGGATAGAAAATGGAGAAAGAATGGCTTTCTTTTTTAAAGAAAACAGAAAAGAGGACATCAATGCAGAAACTTTGGGATACGATGAAGGCCTATAATAGACTATACAAAGCAAAGAAATACTAAGAAAAGACAAGCTTTTAAAACATTAGAGGATGATTACAAGAGTCTTGAAAAAGAGCTACAGAAACTTCCACAAAAAAGGACATTAAAATAAAAATGGATACAATTAAACATAAAATGCGGCTAATGGAAAAGGAAGAACTAGCATAAAAACTTAGAGGTCCTAAACAGAATTATTTTGAAAATGCAAATAAACCAGGTAGATGGTTAGTGTATAAACTGAAAAAAGAGAGAGAATCAAGAAAAATAATGCAATTAATAGACAAGGGCAAATTTGCAATGGAAATAGAGAGAAGAAAAAAATTATACAAGATTACTATGGAAAATTGTATGAACAAGAGAACATAGAGGAGGGAAGAGTTAAACAATACCTGCAGAAAGCAAATCTACCCCAGATATCTAAAGAAACTGAAACGATGCTAGAAGGGAATATAACGATGATGGAGTTAACTGAAGCACTTAAAAAACAAAATAATGGAAAGGCTCAAAGTTCGGATGGACTGCCAGTGGAATTTTATAAGACATTACAGGAATCATTGAATCTTCCACTGCTAGAAGTTATGAATGAAGTCATGTTTAAGATGAGGATACCCAAATCGTGGTCAGAAGCATATATTACACTTGTGCCAAAGTGTAACCCACACTTAATTTGTTGTGGGTTGTGCTGACCTACAACAAATTAAGAACTATAGACCTATCTCCCTGCTAAATTCAGACTGTAAAATCTTCGCTTCAATATTGGCAGAAAGACTTAAAAGATATCTAAATTATTTTATCCACCCTGATCAAAATGGGTTTCTGCCAAAGAGACAAATTAAAGATAACGTGAGAATAATTCTGGACACTTTGGAATATTATGAGGCACACCGTGAAAAACAAATGGCCTTGATATTTTTAGATGCACAGAAAGCCTTCGACAACATGAATTGGCGATTTATGTTATTACAGTTGGAGCAGATGGGCTTTGGTAAGAAATTCATTCAAGCCATAGAAGCTATATATTATAAACCAACAGCAAAGATAATGATAAATGGAGAATTGACAAATTCTATTGATATAAGGAAAGGGACAAGACAAGGTTGCCCAGTGTCACCTCTGTTGTTTGTGTTAATATTAGAAGTTTTAAATAGAAATATTAGAGAAGAAAAAGATATAAAAAAAATGAAAGTTAAAAAGGAAGAATACAAACTGCAAGCATTCACAGATGATCCTATTTTCATCTTAGAGGACCCATTAGAAACAGCACTTAAATTGATAGAAAAGATAGAGGAATATGGAATAGTAGAAGGTCTGAAAATAAATAAAGATAAAACAAAGATTTTGACGAAGAATATGTTAGTAAGACAAAAGGAAGAACGGCGGAAGCTTTGAAGATACAGATCACGGATAAGGTTAAGTATTTGGGGATATATTTGACAGCAAGATGCAGTTCATTTAAAGAGAATAACTTTAAAAACAGATAAGTGACAGATCTGGCAAAATGGCAAAATTTACAACTATCACTAATAGAGAGAATTTCAACAATTAAGATTAATATACTACCTAGGATTTTATATTTGTTCCAGACAATTCCAATTAGATTAGGGAAAGATTATTTTGAAGCTCTAAATAAAATAGTGTTGCGATATATTTGGCAGAGAAAGAAAGCGAGAATAAAATTAAAAGTTTTGAAAGATGCTAGAACAAGAGGAGGATTTGGTTTGCCTAACTGGGAGTTATACTACCAGGCAACAAGCTTGATGTGGGCTAAGGAATTGATAATGCTAAGAAATTCTAGATTACTTACATTAGAAGGACATCATTTGTTGTTGGGATGGCACGCTTTCTTATGGTACAAGGGAATTAAAACACAAGGGTATTTCAGAAGACATTATATATGCGAGGCTTTTTTATTAAACTGGGAGAAGATTAAAAAGCATCATTATTTAAAAATTTCAGTATGGTTATCAACGATTGAAGCATTTTCATATCCAATAACATATAAAAAGGAACAAACAGTTAGATATGGTGAAATACTAAATACAAAGGATGAACTTAAATCTATGCAAGAACTGGAAGAACAAGGTATAAGGATGAATTGGTTTTCATATGTGCAAATACATTCTAGATATGATAAAGATTTTAAAATAGAAGGCTTTTATGACAAATGGACTTATTTAGATAAAATTCTGACAGGTACTGATGAAAAGGTGATTAAAAAACTATATGGATATTTATTAGAAGTTAAACTAGAAGAAGAACAGGTTAAAGAAACAATGATTGCTTGGGGGGGCGGAATTTTGGATATGGGCTTGATTTAAAGAAATGTATTGTGATCTCAAAATTACAAAATGACAATGTCAACAGCATATAAAGAAAATTTGTATAGGATGTTTTACAGGTGGCACTTACCCCCAATGAGAATAGCAAGAATGATTAAGAATAAACCCAAAAAATGTTGGAAATGTCATCAGATACCGGGTTCATATTGCCATATGTGGTGGACGTGTGCAGAAGCTAAAAAATACTGGACTAAAATCCACACATGGTTGGAAAAAAATGATAGAAAAACATATTGACTTTAAACCAGAGATATTTTTATTGGGGATTTTACCGGAAACATGTAGTAGAGAATTGAAATATTTGATTGTAAATGTGTTAACAGTGTCTAGAATTGTATTTGCTAAAAACTGGAAAAATGAGAAAATACCAACGCAGGAGGAAGTTAGTCATAAAATAATGGAATGTGCTGAAATGAGTAAATTGACATTTGAAACTAGAGAACAATAAGATAAAACAGTTTTATAAGATATGGGATTTATTTTACCAATGGTTAGACAAAAATAAATATGGAAATGAAATATGACTGAGAATTTTACAAGGACAATGGAATGACACAGAATATAATATAAAGATGTACTATTATTGGATGGATTTAGGAGGATGTAATGAATTATTATAATATAAATTAATTCAAAATTTAGAATATCTCGTATAAAATGAAGGAATAATAGTTATAGTTAAATAACAGATTAATAATGATAATAATGTATGTGTGTCTGTGTGTACAAGATATACAAGATATTCTAAATTAGATTGATAATATGAGACTTTATATAAACTGTATGGAGAGGATGCACAAAAGTTTTGTAACCAACCGACATGCTAGATGTAACTGGAAGATGTTTTTATGTTTTATATTTTGTTTGTGTAAGTTTATTTAAAAAAAATAAAATACAAATTATTAAAAAAACATCAAAAGGATTTCCCATTGCTGTTTTAGTGGGAGATGATAGATACTGGAAAACATGCATTGTACTACTTATTCCTCCTCCATAAGATACTTTTGAACATACTCTTTTATATTATCAGGCCAGCTAAGCAAATACTATTTTCATTATAGCATCTTTCTAGATTTTTAGGCAGAAATCATCTTGGCCTTATATGCAAGGAATAAAGTTCAAATCTATTTCTGTACAGACAATAATGCTATAGAAAAATATTTTGATGGTTTTAAAAACAGTAACAAGTATATTTGTCTCTTAAATAATAGCCTCACTCACCTGTGAAAAGGCAGCTTCCTTCCTCGATTGACAACTTTTTCACAAGTAAATATGCAGAGCTGGGTTTTGGTAACTTGCACCACTGTAGGGCCTGCTCTAGAACTTTCTCCTTGGGATGCAAAGGACGCTCTGAAAAATGATATTCAAAAAAAGAAGTTTAGTTTATGCGGGTATCAGGTGGCATCCAGGAAACTAAACATCAGAAGTATGTTAAGGGTATGGTGTATTATATACACTGCTCAAAAAAATAAAGGGAACACAAAAATAAGACATACTAGATCTGAATGAATGAAATATTCTTATTAAATACTTTGTTCATTACATAGTTGAATGTGCTGACAACAAAATCACAGAAAAATTATCAATGGAAATCAAATTTAGCAACCCATGGAGGTCTGGATTTGGAGTTACACTCAAAATTAAAGTGAAAAAACAACAACAACAAGCTGATCCAACTTTGATGTAATGTCCTTAAAACAAGTCAAAATGAGGCTCAGTAGTGTGTGTGGCCACCATGTGCCTGTATGACCTCCATGTGCCTGTATGACCTCCCTACAACACCTGGGCATGCTTCTGATGAGGTGGCGGATGGTCTCCTAAACGATCTCCTCCCACACCTGGACTAAAGCATCCTCCAACTCCTGGACAGTCTGTGGTGCAATTGGCGTTGGTGGATGGAGCGAGACATGATGTCCCAGATGTACTCAATTGGATTCAGGTCTGGGGAATGACCGGGCGGGTCCATAGCATCAATGCCTTCGTCTTGCAGGAACTGCTGACACATTCCAGCCACATGAGGTCTAGCATTGTCTTGCATTAGGAGGAACCAGGGCCAACCGCACCAGCATATGGTCTCACAAGGGGTCTGAGGATCTCATCTCGGTACCTAATGGCAGTCAGACTACCTCTGGCGAGCACATGGAGGGCTGTGCAACTAATTGCAAAGATGCTGCAGTGTGCCCACCCACCTAGTTCCTGCCCATTCTGCCCTGCCAGATCCCCACAGGCACAGGGCCTGCTTTTCCACCTGGCAGGGTTCCACAGGCCTCTTCCCACAACCCCCTCACAATTGCATACTTACCTTCCAAAGATTTCCACAGCCTAAGAGGTGGGGGAAGAGAAGGAGAACAAGCTATTCTGTTGCTAGGCCACATGGCTCAATCCCACAAGCTGCATCTTTTTCTGAGCTGCAAATTGCTTCAACCCAGCCACCTGTGCAGTCTAGCAATGAAGCAGTTTGCAGCTGAATAGGTTTGGAAAATAATGGCCGCTTGTGGAATCCAAGCAATGGACACCTGTACTTTGTGAAGAAAAGCTTAATTCACCAGCAAAGGGAGCTCATTTTCTTCCTTGCTGGTAACCTTAGCTCAGATTTCAAACCAGCAGAGCTACTTCCCCTCCCTCAGTGCTAGCTAGCCTGGTGCAGGGTGGAAAGGGAAAAGGGCTGCCTTTAAAATAAAATATGGGATAATCATACAGCCTTGATTTTATACAGAGGAAAAAGAAACAAAGTATTTTTACTCACCTAGCTCTCCATTTTCTAAAATTTCAAAGGTCAGCCAAAGATCTCGACTAGCTGTTACATTTCTCATCTTAAGCACTTGATTTGTTAGTTCTTCTGCTCTCATCTTGGGAGAAACCTGTAGGGTAGTTAAGAAATAGAATTCTAATTTTCAGTCAATCCATTGTACAGTGTATATGTTAATACCCTTTTATCATAAAAATAAGTGATGCCTTAGTGATATTGTGAACCTCTTTTCTTCATCCAAAAATACCCCTGGGCAATTTACACAAAGATACTCTATTGCTTACCTTGAGAGTAACACAATAGTCAGGATTCTTCTGCTCCAGATATACTTCCAAGATGATATCACCAGCCTGTGAGAGCTGTAGAGAGAAAACTGAAGTTTGTGTGCCAATGCCATGCGGATGCTACCGGGTCCCAGAGAGAGAGAGAGGACAACCAGATCAGAAACCACCCGGCTGTTGGGATGCCTCAGTAACCCAACTGGCCCCAAGACCAAGCCTCCCCCAAGCCAGTTGAAATGCTACATGCGGAGGGAGTTGCATCAGCTTGTGCAACTCCATCTCTGAAACCCAGGCCATAGCCACCCTCTAGAGTGTGACCTGAACGAGACCCCAGGCATGCCACTAACAAGTCCCCAAAAGCCTCCAGACTGTAGAGGTCCCTCCCTAACCAGCCAAAGGGGGGGGACTCCAGCTGATGACCAATCACTGGAATCCTATGACAGTGAGGACGAGGGGGAAAATGACCCAATGGTGAGTGAACCTATCCACCCGTTTGTCTCACATCTCACAGCCCCCAAAACTGACCCAGGGCCCTTTTGAAGTCCTAAAAGACTCAGGCTACACTAGATGTTTGATTAACTTACCCATGGTCCTGAAGGTATCAGAGCAAAAAAATTGTCCCACCCAATTAAATTTGAGGAGGTCAACGGGTCCCTATTGGGATGCCACTCACCTGACCAAACCAGTGAGGCTAGAGCTAGCGGACCACTGGGAATCAATTTGATTCATAATAACTCCAAAAATGACAGAGACTGTCATACTGGGGCTCTCTTGGCTAGACAAGTGGGGACCATCTGGTGGCAAGGGGCAACTGGAGGCTGAGCAATAGACTTATATACCGCTTCATAGGGCTTTCAGCCCTCTCTAAGCGGTTTACAGAGTCAGCATATTGCCCCCAACAATCCGGGTCCTCATTTTACCCACCTCGGAAGGATGGAAGGCTGAGTCAACCTTGAGCTGGTGAGATTTGAACAGCCAAACTTCAGAACTGCAGTCAGCTGAAGTAGCCTGCAATGCTGCATTTAACCACTGCGCCACCTCGGCTGAGGTTAGCAAGAGGCCACAAACCCCTTCACTCCAGCAAATAGAGTAATGGCTCTATTTGGTTAGCAAGAGGCCACAAACCCCTTCACTCCAGCAAATAGAGTAATGGCCCCTTCACAGATCTGACACCTGGCTAAAGACATGGAACCTGAGGGTGGATTGGACCAAGGGGACCCTCTGATTCCCTAATGGTGAACTGGCCCAGAGGGAGGAGCCTTACAAGGCAGGAATGTCACACTGCAAGGATATAGCTGCTGCCACAACAAACGGACCCCTACTGGGCATTCCCAGGGAGTACCAAGACTTAGCAGATATGTTTAGTGAAGCAGCTTTGGAAGAACTCCCCCCTTATAGACTCACAGACTGCCATTGAGATTCTACTGGAGGCTAAATTACCCAAGCCAAAAATGTACTCAATGACACTTCAGGAGCTGGATGAATTGCACCAATTCATAGACAAAGATCTCAAACGCGGCTTCATCAAACCTGCCAGACCCAAGGTGGCTGCCCCAGTACTGTTCCAAGGAAAAAGGACAGCTCATTATGTCTATGTGTGGACTATAGAAATTTGAATGCTATTTGCAAGGAAAATGTGTACCCCTACCCCAATGGAGGACATGCTGGCCCATTTGGCAAAGGGCAGGATTTTTTCCAAATTATATTTAAGGGACGATTATTACCAGATCTGAATTTGGGAGAGGCTTGAATGGAAAACAGCATTTAACTTCCTGTTATGGTGTTTTCAGTTCAAAGTTTTGCTGTTTGGACGCCAGGGTGCTCCAGGGTGCTCTGTTTTCATGCAACTGATTAACAAAGCGCTACATGAGCTCTTGTACAAGGGTTTTTTGATTTTTCTTTATGACATATTGATTTACATTGAAACTAAGGCTGAACATGTTCAATTAGTATGGGAGGTCTTAAAGCTAAAATCAGCTAAGTTGTTTGCCAAATTAGCCAAGTGTGAATTCCACCAAGAACAAAATAGATTACTTGGGATATTGACTCCCCCACAAAGGAGTGGAAATGGATCTTGCAAAAGTCAGAGCAATGCTGGAGTGGGAGTTGCAGAGCTTCCTGGACTTTACAAACTTCTATCGACAATTCATCTTCTCTTTTGCCCTGATAGCGCTTCCAGTTACTAATATATTGAAAACCAAAGGGAGAGATAAGCTGAAACCCAGCCAGCTACTAAAATGGTCTATGGAATGCCAAGCAGCATTCAAAAAACTGAAAAGACTTTTTTTGTCCAAATCGGAGTTAAAACACCGGATCTGGAGCTTGTAATTCAAGCCAATGCCAGTGACATGGAGTTGGAGCAGTCCTACACCAAGAAAATGAAGAAGGCAAATTGCAACCATGCATGTACACCTCTAAAAAAATAACTGAAACTGAACAAAGGTGGATGATATGGGAGAAAGAGGCTTTTGCAGTCAGGCACTCCTGATTTAGAGACATTTCCTGGAGGAGAATAAAATATCCTTCCAGGTGTGGACCCACCATAAAAACTTAGAAGGTCTCAAAATCCCAAGGAAAATGTCCCCAAAACAGGTCCATGGGCACAGTATTCCCAACTATTTGATTTTACTTTAAGGTATCTACCAGGGGGGGAAACTTTCTGGCTGATGCCTTGTCCAGACTACCCCAATACAGCAGTGCTAAAGCAGAAGTAATTAAAACTATGCTTCTAGCTTCCCAGCTGGCAGCCAAAGTTGTCACACACACCCAGGCAAAAAAAGACCCCTCCTCCTTAGACAATGCCATTATCATGGAGTTCAAAAAAGGATTGGAAACAGACGAGTGGTTTTGCGCCCATAAACAGCAGAATAAAGGATGGGTTAGCTTGGGTGGGATACAAACTGGCAAAGGAAAGATTGAAAGCTATGCAAGCCTGTCACGAGTCTGGATTAGCTGGTCACTTTGGTTTGTGAAGTCTTTACCTTACTAAAGTGGCAACTCTGATGGCCTTCATTGAAGAAGGATGTAGAAATCTATGTACCAAGCTGTCCCATTTGCACTGCTGCTAAATGCAGAAAGGGAAAGACCCCTGGTCTACTCCAGCGAGCAGATGCGACTTAGAGGAAAGCAGCAGCTCACAGCTGCTAAATTGCACAAGAGATGCTCTCTCTCAGCAGCGGAGAGAAGCAGCTGCTGACCCAGAGACCATATGGAGCATCTCTGTGAGCAACTGAGCTTCGGCAAGGGATGGCTGCAAGATCTTCGCTGCAGTGGTTTAG